>NC_092282.1:18706823-18911823 GCF_036320965.1 Panulirus ornatus
TAATGACCTTGCTCTTATTCAAATTTACTCTTAACTTTCTTCTTTCACACACTTTACCAAACTCAGTCACCAGCTTCTGCAGTTTCTCACATGAATCAGCCACCAGCGCTGTATCATCAGCAAACAACAACTGACTCACTTCCCAAACTCTCTCATCCACAACAGACTGCATACTTTCCCCTCTTTCCAAAACTCTTGCATTCACCTCCCTAACAACCCCATCCATAAACAAATTAAACAACCATGGAGACATCGCACACCCCTGTCGCAAACCTACATTCACTGAGAACCAATCACTTTCCTCTATATATATATATATATATATTTCCTCTATATATATATATATATATATATATATATTTTTTTTTTTTTTTTTTCATACTATTCGCCATTTCCCGCATCTGCGAGGTAGCGTTAAGAACAGAGGACTGGGCCTTAGAGGGAAAATCCTCACCTGGCCCCCTTCTCTGTTCCTTCTTTTGGAAAATTAAAAAAAAAAACGAGAGGGGAGGATTTCCAGCCACCCACTCCCTCCCCTTTTAGTCGCCTTCTACGACACGCAGGGAATACGTGGGAAGTATTCTTTCTCCCCTATCCCCAGGGATAATATATATATATATATATATATATATATATATACATATGAAAAATCTTTATGTTCCCCAAGTTAAGACATAAACATAAGATTTATTCAAGTACAAAAGTATCTTACCATGTCAAACTAAGATTTTTAGATATAAAGTGGTATATAAAGGGGATGAAAGACAGGTTAGTGATACATGACCTGAAAAGGTTGGGAACCACCAGTGTACAGAAAACCCCAGTACGCTTCCAACCCATTAAACTAATAAAAACAGGCCTCTTTAAGGAATCTTTTACAGCACTAATACAAGCATACACTGCTTTCCATGTACTGTTGCAACTAAGGAACCTGAAAGTTAAGGTTATAACCTTGAACAAAAAATATTTAAAATTTGAGCGAGTTGCAGGAGTATTTCAAAATACCAGATATTATATTCAATACGCTTCATTAAAAAAAATTTCACATAGATTTTATCACAGTATACTCAAACTTTTGCATATCTATTTTTAATTAATAAATTCATAACCTCTGATGACAATGCAATTATGACTTTAAATGCCCAAAGACCAACAAGCATTACCATACTAAAATAAAATTCCAAAGGTTTTCATTGATCATAAGTCATTCACTTATCCATATAGCTATTTTCCTATACACCACTATTCATCATCACTGTCTATAATTGCTCTAGCTCTCTGCTTTCCACAAAGCAACGGTACGTCATCATCAGAATCAGAGTCAAACATCCTTTGTCTTGCAGGGACTTCCCTGATATCAGTTTCCTGGTCAACATTATCAAAGGTAATGAAATCATTGGTTTGCTTTTCCATTTCAGTTAATTCTGTGTCCAAGTGAAGTACAAGATCGTGAGTCTCCACCACTGGGGTATCATCATATATATATATATATATATATATATATATATATATATATATATATATATATTTCTTTTCTTTCTCTCAAACTATTTGCTATTTCCCGTGTTAGCGAGGTAGCGTTAAGAACAGAGAACTGGGCCTTTAAGGGAATATTCTCACCTCGCCCCCTTCTCTATTCCTTCTTTTGGAAAATTAAAAAAAAAATAATGAGAGGGGAGGATTTCCAGCCCCCCGCTCCCTTCCCTTTTAGTCGCCTTCTACGACACGCAGGGAATACGTGGGAAGTATTGTTTCTCCCCATCCCCAGGGATAATATATATATATATATATATATATTTTTCTTTTTTTGTGCTTTGTCGCTGTCTCCCGTGTTTGCGATGTAGCGCAAGGAAACAGACAAAAGAAATGGCCCAACCCACCCCCATACACATGTATATACATACGTCCACACACGCAAATATACATACCTACACAGCTTTCCATGGTTTACCCCAGCCGCTTCACATGCCCTGATTCAATCCACTGACAGCACGTCAACCCCGGTATACCACATCGATCCAATTCACTCTATTCCTTGCCCTCCTTTCACCCTCCTGCATGTTCAGGCCCCGATCACACAAAATCTTTTTCACTCCATCTTTCCACCTCCAATTTGGTCTCCCACTTCTCCTCGTTCCCTCCACCTCCGACACATATATCCTCTTGGTCAATCTTTCCTCACTCATTCTCTCCATGTGCCCAAACCATTTCAGAACACCCTCTTTTGCTCTCTCAACCACGCTCTTTTTATTTCCACACATCTCTCTTACCCTTACGTTACTTACTCGATCAAACCACCTCACACCACACATTGTCCTCAAACATCTCATTTCCAGCACATCCATCCTCCTGCGCACAACTCTATCCATAGCCCACGCCTCGCAACCATACAACATTGTTGGAACCACTATTCCTTCAAACATACCCATTTTTGCTTTCCGAGATAATGTTCTCGACTTCCACGCATTCTTCAAGGCTCCCAGGATTTTCGCCCCCTCCCCCACCCTAGGATCCACTTCCGCTTCCATGGTTCCATCCGCTGCCAGATCCACTCCCAGATATCTAAAACACTTTACTTCCTCCAGTTTTTCTCCATTCAAACTTACCTCCCAATTGACTTGACCCTCAACCCTGCTGTACCTAATAACCTTGCTCTTATTCACATTTACTCTTAACTTTCTTCTTTCACACACTTTACCAATCTCAGTCACCAGCTTCTGCAGTTTGTCACATGAATCAGCCACCAGCGCTGTATCATCAGTGAACAACAACTGACTCACTTCCCAAGCTCTCTCATCCCCAACAGACTTCATACTTGCCCCTTTTTCTAAACCTCTTGCATTTACCTCCCTAACAACCCCATCCATAAACAAATTAAACAACTATGGAGGCATCACACAACCCTGCCGCAAATCTACACTCACTGAGAACGAATCACTTTCCTCTCTTCCTACACGTACACATGCCTTACATCCTCGATAAAAACTTTTCACTGCTTATAACAACTTGCCTTCCACACCATATATTCTTAATACCTTCCACAGAGCATCTCTATCAACTCTATCATATGCCTTCTCCAGATCCATAAATGCTACATACAAATCCATTTGCTTTTCTAAGTATTTCTCACATACATTCTTCAAAGCAAACACCTGATCCACACATCCTCTACCACTTCTGAAACCACACTGCTCTTCCCCAATCTGATGCTCTGTACATGCCTTCACCCTCTCAATCAATTCCCTCCCATATAATTTACCAGGAATACTGAACAAACTTATACCTTTGTAATTTGAGCACTCACTCTTATCCCCTTTGCATTTGTACAATGGCACTATGCACGCATTCCGCCAATCCTCACGCACCTCACCACGAGTCATACATACATTAAATAACCTTACCAACCAGTCAATAATACAGTCACCCCCTTTTTTAATAAATTCCACTGCAATACCATCCAAACCTGCTGCCTTGCCGGCTTTCGTTCATCTTCTGCAAAGCTTTTACTACCTCTTCTCTGTTTACCAAATCATTTTCCCTAACCCTCTCACTTTGCACACCACCTCGACCAAAACACCCTATATCTGCCACTCTATCATCAAACACATTCAACAAACCTTCAAAATACTCACTCCATCTCCTTCTCACATCACCACTACTTGTTATCACCTCCCCATTTGTGCCCTTCACTGAAGTTCCCATTTGCTCCCTTGTCTTACACACTTTATTTACCTCCTTCCAGAACATCTTTTTATTCTCCCTAAAATTTAATGATACTCTCTCACCCCAACTCTCATTTGCCCTCTTTTTCACCTCTTGCACCTTTCTCTTGACTTCCTGTCTCTTTCTTTTATACATCTCCCACTCAATTGCATTTTTTCCCTGCAAAAATCGTCCAAATGCCTCTCTCTTCTCTTTCACTGATAATCTTACTTCTTCATCCCACCACTCACTACCCTTTCTAATCAACCCACCTCCCACTCTTCTCATGCCACAAGCATCTTTTGCGCAATCCATCACTGATTCCCTAAATACATCCCATTCAAACCCCACTCCCCTTACTTCCATTGTTCTCACCTTTTTCCATTCTCTACTCAGTCTCTCCTGGCACTTCCTCACACAAGTCTCCTTCCCAAGTTCACTTACTCTCACCACCCTCTTCACCCCAACATTCACTCTTCTTTTCTGAAAACCCATACAAATCTTCACCTTAGCCTCCACAAGATAATGATCAGACATCCCTCCAGTTGCACCTCTCAGCACATTAACATCCAAAATCTCTCTTTCGCGCGCCTGTCAATTAACACGTAATCCAATAACGCTCTCTGGCCATCTCTCCTACTTACATACGTATGCTTATGTATATCTTTCTTTTTAAACCAGGTATTCCCAATCACCAGTCCTTTTTCAGCACATAAATCTACAAGCTCTTCACCGTTTCCATTTACAACACTGAACACTCCATGTATACCAATTATTCCCTCAACTGCCACATTACTTACCTTTGCATTCAAATCACCCATCACTATAACCCGGTCTCGTGCATTAAAACCACTAACACACTCATTCATATATATATATATATATATATATATATATATATATATATATATATATATATATATATATATATATATATATATATATATCTCATCGTATACATACATATACATATATACACATATACATAGGCGTACTTGCTGCCTTCATCCATTCCCATTGCCACCCTGCCACTCACGAAATTGACAGCACGTAGACCCCGGTATACCACATCGTTCCAATTCACTCTGTTCCTTGCACACCTTTCACCCTCCTGTATGTTCAAGCCCCGATTGCTCAAAATCTTTTTCACTCCATCCTTCCACCTCCAATTTGGTATCCCGCTTCTCTTCATTCCCTCTATCTCTGATATATATATCCTCTTTATCAATCTTTCCACACTCATTCTTTCCATGTGACCAAATCTTTTCGACACACCCTTGTCTGATATCTCAACCACACTCTTTTTATTACTACACATCTCTCTGCCGTTTCATTATTTACTCAATCAAACCACCTCACACCTCATAATGTCCTCAAACATTTCATTTCCAACACATCCACCCTCCTCTGCACGACCCTATCTATAGCTCATGCCTCGCAACCATATAGCATTGTTGGAACCAGTGTTCCTTCAAACTTACTGATTTTTGGAGTCTGAGATGATGTTCTTGCCTTTCACACATTCTTCAATGCTCGCAGAACCTCTGGCTCACTTCCCAAGCCCTTACATCCAGAGCAGACTACATACTTGTCCCTCTCTCCCAAATTCTTGCATTCATCTCCCTAACCACCCCATCCATAAACAAACAACAATGGAGACATCATGCATCCCTACCGCAAACCAACATTTACTGAGAACCTATCACTTTCCTCTCTTTCTGCTCATACACATACCTTGCATCCATGGTAAAAAATTTTCACTGCTTGTAGCAACTTACCTCCCACACCATATACTCTTAATACCTTCCGCAAAGCATCTCTATCACCCCAATCATATGCTTCCTACAGATCCATAAATGCTGCATACAAATCCATCTGATTTTTTTTAAGTATTTCTCATATACATTCTTCAAAGCAAACACCTGATCGACACATCCTTTACCACTTTGGAAACCACACTGCTCTTCCCTATTCTAATGCTCTAAACATGCCTTTACCTTCTCAATCAATACCCTCCCATACAATTTCCTAGGAATACTCAACATACTCATACCTCTGTAATTTGAACATTCACCTTTATCATTTATCCCCTTTGCCTTTGTACAGTGGCACTATGCATGCATTCCACCAATCCTCAGGCACTTAACCATGAACCATACATACATTGAATATCCTTACCAACCAATCAACAATACAGTCACCCCCCTTTTTTATTAGATTCCACTGCAATGCCATCCAAACCCGCTGTCTTGCCGGATTTCATCTTCTGCAAAGCTCTCACTACCTCTTCTCTGTCGCACACCACCTCAACCAAAACACCCTATATCTGCCAATCCGTCATCAAATGCATTCAATTTTTTTTTTTTTTTTGCGCTTTGTCGCTGTCTCCCGCGTTTGTGAGGTAGCGCAAGGAAACAGACGAAAGAAATGGCCCAACCCACCCCCATACACATGTATATACATACGTCCACACATGCAAATATACATACCTACACAGCTTTCCATGGTTTACCCCAGACGCTTCACATGCCTTGATTCAATCCACTGACAGCACGTCAACCCCGGTATACCACATCGCTCCAATTCACTCTATTCCTTGCCCTCCTTTCACCCTCCTGCATGTTCAGGCCCTGATCACACAAAATCTTTTTCACTCCATCTTTCCACCTCCAATTTGGTCTCCCTCTTCTCCTCGTTCCCTCCACCTCCGACACATATATCCTCTTGGTCAATCTTTCCTCACTCATTCTCTCCATGTGCCCAAACCATTTCAAAACACCCTCTTCTGCTCTCTCAACCACGCTCTTTTTATTTCCACACATCTCTCTTACCCTTACGATGAAAAAAAGAGATGAAAGAGATGAAAAAAAGGGCATTCAATAAACCTTCAAAATACTCACTCTATTTCTTGCTTACTTCACCAGTACTTGTTATTACCTCCCCATTAACCCCCTTCACTGACGTTCCCACTTGTTCTCTTGCCTTACGCATTTTATTTACCTCCTTCCAAAACATCTTTTTATTCTCCATAAAATTCGATGATACTCTCTCACCCCAACTCTCATTTGCCCTTTTTTTCATCTCTTGCACCTTTCTCTTGACCTCCTGCCTCTTTCTTTTATACATTTCCATCATTTGCACTCCTTCCCTGCAAAAATCATCCAAACCCCTCTCTCTTCTGTTTCAATAACAAACTTACATCTTCATCCCACCACTCATTACCATTTGCTAATCTGCCCACCATCCAATTTTCTCACGCCACAAGCATCTTTTGCACTAGCCATCACTGCTTCCCTAAGTTCATCATATTCCTCCCCCACTCCCCTTACATCACTTGCTCTCATTTTTTTATCAATCTGCACTCAATCTCTCCTGGTACTTCCTCACACAAGTCTCCTTTCCAAGCTCACTTACTCTCACCACTCTCTTCATCCCAACATTCTCTCCTCTTTTCTGAAAATCTCTACAAATCTTCACCTTCGCCTCCAAGAGATAATGATCAGACATCCTTCCAGTTGCCCTTCTCAGCACATTAACATCGAAAAGTCTCTCTTTTGAAAAGTCTCTCTTTCATGTCCCTATCAATTAACACATAATCCAATAATGCTCTCTGGCCATCTCTCCTACTTATGTACATATAGTTATGTATATCTCCCTTTTAAACCAGGTATTCCCAATCACCAGTCCATTTTCTACACACAAATCTACAAGCTCTTCACCATTTCCATTTACAACACTGAACACACATGAACACCAATTATACCCTCAACTGCCACATTACTCACCTTTGCATTCAAATCACCCATCACTATAACCCAGTCTCATGCATCAAGGCTGCTAACACACTCACTCAGGTGCTCCCAAAACACTTGCCTCTCATGATCTTCTCATGACCAGATGCATAGGCAACAGTAATCACCCATCTCTCTCCATCCAGTTTCAGTTTTAACTATATCAATTTAGAGTTTACTTTCTTTTACTCTATCACATACTCCCACTCCTCTTCCTTCAGGAGTAGTGCTACTCCTTATTTTGCTCTTGTCCTCTCACCAACCCCTGACTTTACTCCCACAACATTCCCAAAGCACTCTTCCCTTTTACCCTTAAGCTTCATTTCACTCAGAGCCAAAACTTCTAGGTTCCTTTCCTTAAACATACTACTTATCTCTCCTTTTTTCCTCATCTCATTTGCATCCATGCACATTTAGACACCCCAACTGAACCTTTGTGGAGGATGAGCACTCTCTGCATGACTCTTCTGTTTACCCATATAGAAACTTAAATGTATATTTATTATTATTATTATTATACTTTGTCGCTGTCTCCTTCATTAGCAAGGTAGTGCAAGGAAACACACAAAAGAATAGCCCACCCCACCCACATACTCATGTTTATACAAACACACTCACACATGCACATATACATACCTATACATTTCAGTGTATATATACATATACATACACAGACAAATAGATATATACACATCTACATATTCATACTTGCTGCCCTCAGCCATTCCCGTCGCCATCCTGCCACACATGAAATAGCACCCCCCATCCCCTGCATGCGTGCAAGGTAACACTAGGAAAAGACAACAAAGGCCACATTCAGTCACACTCAGTTTCTAGATGTCATGTATAATGCATTGAAAACACGGCTACCTTTCCACATCCAGGCCTCACAAAACTTTCTATGGTTTACCCCAGATGCTTCTCATACCCTGGTTCAATCCATTGACAGCACGTCGACCCCGGTATACCACATCATTCCAATTCACTCTATTCCTTGCACACCTTTCACCCTCCTGCACGTTCAGGCTCCGATCACTCAAAATCTTTTTCACTCCATCTTTCAACTTCCAATTTGGTCTCCCACTTCTCGTTCCCTCCACCTCTGACACATATATCCTCTTTGTCATTCTTTCCTCACTCATTCTCTCCATGTGACCAAACCATTTCAAAACACCCTCTTCTGCTTTCTCCACCACACTCTTTTTATTACCACACAGCTCTCTTACCCTATTAGTACTTACTCGATCAAACCACCTCACACCACATATTGTCCTCAGACATCTCATTTCCAGCACATCCACCCTCCTGCACACAACTCTATCCATAGCCCATGCCTCGCAACCATACAACATTGTTGGAACCACTATTCCTTCAAACATACCCATTTTTGCTTTCCGAGATAATGTTCTCGACTTCCACACATTCCTCAAGGCTCCTAGAATTTTCACCCCCTCCCCCACCCTATGATTGACTTCCTCTTCCATGGTTCTATCCACTGCCAAATCCACTCCCAGATATCTAAAACACTTCACTTCCTCCAGTTTTTCTCCATTCTAACTTACCTCCCAATTGACTTGACCTTCAACCCTACTGTACCTAATAACCTTGCTCTTATTCACACATTAACTCTCAACTTTCTTCTTTCACACACTTTACCAGACTCAGTCACCAGCTTCTGCAGTTTCTCACATGGATCAGCCACCAGTGCTGTATCATCAGCAAACAACAACTGACTCACTTCCCAAGCTCTCTCATCCACAACAGACTGCATACTTGCCCCTCTTTCCAAAACTCTTGCATTCACCTCCCTAACAACACCATCCATAAACAAATTAAACAACCATGGAGACATCACACACCCCTGCCGCAAACCTACATTGACTGAGAACCAGTCACTTTCCTCTCTTCCTACACGTACACATACCTTACATCCTCGATAAAAACTTTTCACTGCTTCTAACAACTTGCCTCCCACACCATATATTCTTAATACCTTCCACAGAGCATTTCTATCAACTCTGTCATATGCCTTCTCCAGATCCGTAAATGCTACATACAGATCCATTTGCTTTTCTAAGTATTTCTCACATACATTCTTCAAAGCAAACACCTGATCCACACATCCTCTACCACTTCTGAAACCACACTGCTCTTCCCCAGTCTGATGCTCTTTACATGCCTTCACCCTCTCAATCAATACCCTCCCATATAATTTCCCAGTTATACTCAACAAACTTATACCTCTGTAATTTGAGCACTCATCTTTGTCCCCTTTGCCTTTGTACAATGGCACTGTGCAAGCATTCCGTCAATCCTCAGGCACCTTACCATGAATCATACATACATGAAATAACCTTACCAACCAATCAACAATACAGTCACCCCCTTCTTTAATAAATTCCACTGCAATGCCATCCAAACCCGCTGCCTTGTCAGCTTTCATCTTCCACAAAGCTTTTACTACCACTTCTCTGTTTACCAAATCATCCTCCCTAACCTTCTCACTTTGCACACCACCTTTTGACCAAAACACCCTATATCTGCCACTCTATCATCAAACACATTTAACTAACCTTCAAAATACTCACTCCATCTCCTTCTCACATCACCACTACTTGTTATCACCTCCCCATTATCCCCCTTCACTGAAGTTCCCATTTGTTCCCTTGTCTTACGCACTTTATTTACCTCCTTCCAAAAATCTTTTTATTCTCCCTGAAATTTAATGATACTCTCTCACCCCAACTCTCATTTGCCCTCTTTTTCACCTCTTGCACCTTTCTCTTGACCTCCTGCCTCTTTCTTTTATACATCTCCCACTCATTATTTTCCTGCAAAAATCGTCCAGATGCCCCTCTCTTCTCTTTCACTAATAATCTTACTTCTTCATCCCACCACTCACCACCCTTTCTCATCTGCCCACCTCCCACGCTTCTCATGCCACAAGCACCTTTTGCGCAAGCCATCAATGCTTTCCTAAATACATCCCATTCCTCCCCCACTCCCCATACCTCCTTTGTTCTCACCTTTTTCCATTCTGTACTCAGTCTCTCATGGTACTTCCTTACACAAGTCTCCTTCCCAAGCTCTCTTACTCTCACCACTCTCTTCACCCCAACATTCTCTCTTTGCCTCCACAAGATAATGATCAGACATCCCTCCAGTTGCACCTCTCAGCGCATTAACATCTAAAAGTCTCTCTTTTGCGCGCCTATCAATTAACACGTAATTCAATAACGCTCTCTGGCCATCTCTCCTACTTACATACATATACTTATGTATATCTCTCTTTTTAAACCAGGTATTCCCAATCACAAGTCCTTTTTCAGCACATAAATCTACAAGCTCTTCACCATTTCCATTTACAACACTGAACACCCCATGTATACCAATTATTCCCTCAACTGCCACATTACTCACCTTTGCATTCAAATCACCCATCACTATAACCTGGTCTTGTGCATCAAAACCACTAAAACACTCATTCAGCTGCTCCCAAAACACTTGCTATCATAATCTTTCTTCTCATGCCCAGGTGCTTATGCACCAATAATCACCTATCTCTCTCCATCAGCTTTCAGTTTTACCCATATCAATCTAGAGTTTACTTTCTTACACTCTATCACATACTCCCACCACTCCTGTTTCAGGAGTAGTGCTACTCTTTCCCTTGCTCTTGTCCTCTCACTATCCCCTGACTTTACTCCCAAGACATTCCCAAACCACTCTTCCCCTTTACCCTTGAGCTTCGTTTCACTCAGAGCCAAAACATCCAGGTTCCTTTCCTCAAACATGCTACCTGTCTCTCCTTTTTTCTCATCTTGGTTACATCCACACACATTTAGACACCCCAATCTGAGCCTTCGAGGAGCATGAGCACTTCCCGCGCATAATCATGTATGATCATGCACATATTAAAAAACTAATATATATACATATTATCCCTGGGGATAGGGGAGAATGAATACTTCCCATGTATTCCCTGCGTGTTGTAGAAGGCGACTAAAAGGGAAGGGAGCGGGGGGCTGGAAATCCTCCCCTCTCCTTTTTTTTAATTTTCCAAAAGAAGGAACAGAGAAGAGGGCCAGGTGAGGATATTCCCTCAAAGGCCCAGTCCTCTCTTCTTAACTCTACCTCGCTATCGCGGGAAATGGCGAATTGTATGGAAAAAAAAAATACATATACATACACATAGACATATACATATATACACATGTACATATTCATACCTGCTTACAGTCATCCATTCCTGGTGCTTCACCACCCCACAGGAAACAGCATCACTACCCCATGCTTCAGTAAGGTAGCACCATTAAAACAGACAATAAGGCTACATTCTTTTACTCTTAGTCTCTAATTGTCATGTGTAATGCACCAAAACCACATTTCCCTATCCACATCCAGGCTGAGCTAGGGAGCATTGTACTGCCAAGAGAAATATGAAACATGCTTGGAAGAACTGGAGAAACATTTAAATTGGAACTTGATATATGGTTGAAATGAGTCCCAGATAAACCAAAAATCTATGATTCTTAATGCAAGTGATGGCTGAAAAGAATAATCTTATACATCCGACAAGATATGCAGTTAACCCTTCACATTAACCTTGCCATTCTAGCTAAATCTCACTGTAGGCACTGCGTCCAATAACTT
Organism: Panulirus ornatus; assembly: GCF_036320965.1. Lineage (NCBI taxonomy): Eukaryota > Metazoa > Arthropoda > Malacostraca > Decapoda > Palinuridae > Panulirus > Panulirus ornatus. The sequence goes on from NC_092282.1 coordinate 18,718,970, forward strand.
TCCTTGTACATCATATATTTGTAGCACCTTCCACAGAGCATTTCTATCAACTTTATCATATTCTCTCTACAGATCCATTAATGCCATATACATATCAGTCTGTTTTGCAAAGTATTTCTCACACGTTCTTCAAAGCAAACACTTGATCCATTCATCCCATACAACTCCTGAAACTATATTGTCCTTGCTCAGTCTGATTCTTTGTGCATACCACAATCTTCTCAGTCACCACTCTTCCATACAACTTATCAGGTACACTCACCCTACCTTTACCTCTGTAATTCAAAAAGTTAACTTTGTTCCCCATGCCTTTATACAGTGGCACTATGGAGGTATTCTGCCAATCCTCAGGCACCTCAATATTATCCGTACATACATTGAAAATCCTAACTAACCAGTCAACAACATTGTCACCTCCTTTCATAAGAAATTCAACTGCAGTGCCATCCTTGCCTCATTTCATCTTAAGCAAGGTTTTTCAGCAACTCTCTTCTTTTCACCACACCACTTACCATGACTCTTATTTTGCATACCTCCCCAACCCAAACACCCTTCCTCTGCTCAAGTTTATCTCCATTAGATTCCCGTAGGTCCACCTCTGCTCATTAGTTAATTGTGTGCAAGTAAGTGCATCTTTTGATCAGTTTCTGATTCTCATTTTGCTTACTCTGGTGTCATCAACATATTTCCTTGGTATGTTTTCCTCTACTTCATTGTTAATATATAATATCATTATGGTAAAAAGTATTGAAGCTAATACCATTATATGTGGTGTCCCAGATAGGACATCTTCCCCCTTACACATGGTTTTTTTGTTCCCAATTTGAACTGTCTGTCAGGTGGAACATCTTTAATCCATCTATATACCTGTCTTACCCATAAAGTTTTGTTTAGCCGCTGTCTTTAGCAAAATTCTGTGGTTTACTCTGTCAAATTCGTTTGCTGAGTCAAGAAAAACAGTGTCCATTGCTATTCCTTAGATTAAACTTTCATATATGTCATTGTAATGAGCTTATAATTGGAGGATACCAAAGGATTCCATCCATTTTCTTTTGTTGATGTTCCTTGCAGATTTCTTCACTTATGACACTCATGGGCATGAAGATTACAGGAAAGTGCAAGAATACAAAGAAAATGAAATACAGTATATGAAGCCTCTTCCAATTTATATTCACCTAAACTGCATGACTATTATTTGCAAGAGTCATCACACTAATAGTTTAATAGAGCTTTGGTGAAGACATTTGTGAGAATAACAGATTGATGTGGCAAATTCATGCTATGAACATTTGCTTATTTTTTATACTTTTCCAAAAAAAGGAACAGAGAAGGGGCCAAGTGAGGATATTCCCTCTAAGACTCAGTCTGTCCTTAACGCTACCTCATTAACTTGGGAAATGGTGAATATGTATGAGAAAAATATGTACCATTGTTTGTGAAGCTATTCTTGATTAGATGGTTTATTATATGTTCTTTTAGCACTTTTTCAAGGACTTTTAGTACTTTCAAAGTTTATTCACCTGGCCTGTATTATGTAGGTATTAACTTAGACTCTCCTTTGTGTATTGGTGTTACATGTGCCAATTGGTGAATGTCTGAAATTTTGCTTCTGTTTAGACTTTGCCTCAATAGTAACATCGTTGGTTTAAGTATTGCACTTTTTTGGATTTTGAGAAATGTGGTTGGGATTTTGTCCAGTCCTAGAGTTGAATTTTCTTTGAGCTGATCACTCATTCTGTTCGTATCATCTAATTTTTCAGTATATTTCAATGCATGTATATACACGTGTATGTGGGTGGGTTGGGCCATTCTTTCGTCTGTTTCCTTGCACTACCTTACTAACGTGGGAGGCAGCGACTAAGTATAATGAATAGATAAAATAGATATTTTGTCTTATTAGCACAACATATCATCTTTTAGTTTCTCCATACATTTTGAGTGGAATGCCAATTAAGATGTTCGGTCAACATCCTACATACTTTGTATTCATGTGAAAAGTAACTTTGGATACCTTTCCCTGTTCTGCCTAATTTTTTTCTTTCAATTTTTGATTCTCTTCTGTGGGATTTCATTATTTCTAGGTATGCATTATTATTTTCTCATCCAGTTTTTTTTATTCTTTCTCCTTTTGTTGCATCCTTCTCATCTTTTTCTATGCTCTCCTTTTATTAATCGTTTTCTATTCCTAGGTGTTTCCATTTTGTATTTGTTTTCTTTCTTTTGCATTCACTCAATGTTTGGCCTTGTTTCTCGCAAGATATTTTGAGTTTGCTGCTAGGTTTTTGAGTGAGGATCTCAATCCAATATGTGCTTAGAATCCTGTCAGTGGTCTTTTTCCAGTCTGATTTGTCTTGGTTAAGATATATATCTCTGTAGTTCTCTTTTGCTGTTCGTTTCCATTTTATATGCTACAGTGATTCTTGTGATATTATGAAATGGTAGGCATGTATTATTTACATCTATATTTGAAGACAGTACCTTGTCATTTGTGAAAATAAGATCTATGGTATTGCTCCTTATTGTTGGTCTTTGGTTTACCAGACCAAGGCTGAGTAATTCACATAAACTGAATAGTGTTTGGAGCTGTTCTTTCATCTGCTGATCTATTATTCTTTCCTTTGTTTCTGTATCTGCATCCATAATCCAACCATATTTCTTGCCATTCAGTAAAATGTAAGTTAAAGTCACGTTGCATATCGTAAAAGTCTGTCTCTCTATCCATATCTTTGATGCCTAATCCCTTCTGGGGCTCCATTAAGAGGGTGGCCTAAGCAATGGAGCCTCGATAACTAATGAACTCAGTGCCACTTCTTAGCCTTTAGTGCCTTACCCTTAACAAGCCACAGGTTGGGGACAAGGCTAGTGCAGTGTTTGCAGAGGCTCTTACCTAATGTTCTTACTGACTACTTCTACGTAATACTCCTTCCTAAATTTTTGTATCTAATGCTCCTGCCAAAATGTTTTATCTGCTGCTTCCACTATTCTGCCAAAAGGCGGAGTTAGCACATAACACCACAGGAAAAAGTAGAGTTGTGAAGATTGAGGTGTGTGAGTTAAGTGTTGTTATTTGTTATGTGTTACAAGGAGAGACTGTATATTTGTGGACAGAATGCAAGTCATCACATTATTATTATTATATTATTTTGCTTTGTCACTGTCTCTCACGCCTGCGAGGTAGCGCAAGGAAACAGACGAAAGAAATGGCCCAACCCACCCCCACACACATGCACACACACACATGTCCACACATGCAAACATACACACCCACACATCCCAACGTACACACATATATACACACACAGACCCACACATATACACACATGCACACAATTCACACTGTCTGCCCCTACTCACCCCCATCGCCACCCCACCACACACGGAATAACATCCCCCATTCCCCTCATGTACGCAAGTCAGTGCCAGGAAAAGACAACAAAGGCCCCATTCGCTCACACTCAGTCTCCAGCTGTCATGCAATAATGCCCGAAACCACAGCTCCCTTTCCACATCCAGGACCCACAGAACTTTCCATGGTTTACCCCAGACGCTTCACATGCCCTGATTCAATCCATTGACAGCACGTCGACCCCAATATACCACATCAATCCAATTCACTCCATTCCTTGCCCGCCTTTCACCCTCCTGCATGTTCAGGCCCCGATCACTCAAAATCTTTTTCACTCCATCTTTCCACCTCCAATTTGGTCTCCCCCTTCTCCTCATTCCCTCCACCTCCGACACATATATCCTCTTGGTCAATCTTTCCTCACTCATTCTCTCCATGTGCCCAAACCATTTCAAAACACCCTCTTCTGCTCTCTCAACCACGTTCTTTTTATTTCCACACATCTCTCTTACCCTTACATTACTTACTCGATCAAACCACCTCACACCACATATTGTCCTCAAACATCTCATTTCCAGCACATCCACCTTCCTTCGCACAACCCTATCCACAGCCCATGCCTCGCAACCATACAACATTGTTGGAACCACTGTTCCTTCAAACATATCCATTTTTGCTTTCCGAGATAATGTTCTCGACTTCCACACATTCTTCAAGGCTCCCAGTCATCACATTGTTTACAGTAATTGAAGCATTACACACATTGATTCACTTATGCGAATTTTCATTGATATATTGTAAATGATGAATTGTTGATAGAATTATCCTTTCTTTTGACTCACAATGTATTGTAAACAATACGTTGATAATTGTATTGCCATGTTTTACTTTAAATTGCATAGCTATTTCACAGTGCACTGATTTTATTAACATTCTTCTAGTCGTGTACTGGATAATCATTCACCAAGTTTCTAAATGGTTAAGTGAAGATTTTTTATTTTTAATGTCATTATTCAAAGCAGATCTTTTGTGTAGATTATCTAATCCATTACCATATCACTGTTTACAGAATGCAGTGTTCTGAGAAAAGAGAGTAGTAGTCATATTACTTAGTTGTCTCATAAATTTCTATGTGAAAAAGACGGTTTATGCTCCAGTAATTAATTTGATCGCCTACATGTACCTGTAGCATCACCATAGGTAATGCAAGAAGACACATAACATTCAGTGACACTCGTATTTTCTCATTAATGCCTTGAAGAGGTTCTTGCAAGTTTTGCATTTTTCACTGTATGTGTATGGTATCTATTTGTTTTGGTCACAAGTAAATTCATTACTTTTAAATGAATTTTTTTTTTAAAGTCAGTGGCATTACGTGTCTCCATAATCAAATCTGCTGATATAATTCCTGATGGTGTGGTATCAAAATCCAATGAATTAGGAACATGATATTTAATCTGAATTTAGTTCCATTGCATATCACTTCATTCACCAATGTGTGTGGAGCAAGATGCTGTCTCCTCCTATTCATTTCCTCATGTTCAGAGCCATTATTAGTTTCATTGTTACTTTGTAAATCCTCTTCACTACTGTCACACTCTTTATCAAATATATTATGTCTCATTCAGTCATTGTTGTATGTTGTATGGTTGCGAGGCGTGGGCTATGGATAGAGTTGTGCGCTGGAGGGTGGATGTGCTGGAAATGAGATGTTTGAGGACAATGTGTGGTGTGAGGTGGTTTGATTAACGTAAGGGTAAGAGAGATGTGTGGAAATAAAAAGAGTGTGGTTGAGAGAGCAGAAGAGGGATGTTTTGAAATGGTTTGGGCACATGGAGAGAATGAGTGAGGAAAGATTGACCAAGAGGATATATGTGTCGGAGGTGGAGGGAACGAGGAGAAGTGGGAGACCAAATTGGAGGTGGAAAGATGGAGTGAAAAAGATTTTGTGTGATCAGGGCCTGAACATGCAGGAGGGTGAAAGGAGAGCAAGGAATAGAGTGAATTGGATCGATGTAGTATACCGGGGTGGTCGTGCTGTCAGTGGATTGAATCAGGGCATGTGAAGCATCTCGGTAAACCATGGAAAGCTGTGTAGGTATGTATATTTGCGTGTGTGGACATGTATGTATATACATATGTATGGGGGTGGGTTGCGCCATTTCTTTCGTCTGTTTCCTTGCGCTACCTCGCAAACGCGGGAGACAGCGAAAAAAAAAATATATATATATATATATATTGTTTCCAACAATGTTGTATGGTTGCGAGGTGTGGGCTATGGATAGAGTTGTGCGCAGGAGGGTGGATGTGCTGGAAATAAGATGTTTGAGGACACTTTGTGGTGTGAGGTGGTTTGATCGAGTAAGTAACGTAAGGGTAAGAGAGATGTGTGGAAATAAAAAGAGCGTGGTTGAGAGAGCAGAAGAGGTTGTTTTGAAATGGTTTGGGCACATGGAGAGAATGAGTGAGGAAAGATTGACCAAGAGGATATATGTGTCAGAGGTGGAGGGAACGAGGAGAAGTGGGAGACCAAATTGGAGGTGGAAAGTTGGAGTGAAAAAGATTTTGTGTGATCGGGGCCTGAACATGCAGGAAGGTGAAAGGAGGGCAAGGAATAGAGTGAATTGGATCGATGTGGTATACTGAGGTTGACGTGCTGTCAGTGGATTGAATCAGGGCATGTGAAGCGTCTGGGGTAAACCATGGAAAGCTGTGTAGGTATGTATATTTGCGTGTGTGGACGTGTATGTATATACATGTGTATGGGGGTGGGTTGGGCCATTTCTTTCGTCTGTTTCCTTGCGCTACCTCGCAAACGCGGGAGACAGCGACAAAGCAAAAAAAAAAAAGAAAAAAAAATTGTCTCATTCAATCATTGTATCTTGGATTATTGAGTTGTGATGAATCTATGTGAATTTCACACCTGCTCTGGCTTCATGTTGTTATAATTGTTGTGGGATAACTAAATGCCTAGTAACATTGGCCAGCTCTGCTTGGAGTCAGTTTTTCAAGATGATAATGATTTTTGGTAACTTTTATGTCCAACAAGGTATCTCTATCAAGTGTATCATATGCTTTCTCCAGATCCCTAAATGCTGCAGACAAATTCTTCTGTTGCTTTTAGTACTTTTCACTCATTCTTTAAAGCAAACACCTAATCCAAATGTCCTCTACCATTCTGAAACCACATTTTTCCTCCCCAGTTTGATGCCCTTTATATGCCTTCACCCTCTCAATCACCAGTCTTCCATACAACTTACTAAACTGAGGGTTTTTTGGAAATCATTTAGATAACTAGAAAAGACATATTGGAATACTCAAAGATCTTGACCTATAGAAGGCTCAGGGTCAGGTGAAATTTCTCCATATGATTGATGATGTGTGCAGGTACACCAGACAGACCTCATGAAATACTGTTCAAGATTTTGTTGGAGAGAGGCAGAGTGCCAAGGCAGTGAGTTTAAAAAGGCAAATGTTATGAGCATGTTCATAAAAGAAGAACAGGAAAAGACATTGTATTACAGACTATTCTCACTAACTAGAGTGGCCTTTTTTTTAGTTTCTGGTAAAGATAATCAAAAGAAATGGATGGCTTTCTATAGAGGAGAATTTACCCAAGTGAGAGATAGCATGATTTTAGGAAAAGAAGGTAATTTGTGATGAACCTCTTGGATTTCTATGAGAGATTGGGCTCTGTCATAAACAAAGGGAAGTCTGGTGAATTGTTTGTATCTAGACTGCCTGGAAGAATTTGACAGTGTATTGCATGGCAAGCTGATAAAGAAGCCTTTATCCTCATGTAGAAATAAGGGGGAGAGTCCTTCAATGGAGAGATTATTATGTAAGTGGAAGGGAACAAAGGACACACATTGGAGGAGCTTTCTCAAAAAGTGTTGAGGTCACCTGCGTAGTGCACAGAATTTTGCTCTGGGATCATTACTTCCTTTTGATCTATGTGAATGCCTTGTTAGAAGGCATGGGCTCCCACTTGATTATGTTTGCAGATGATGGAAATGTTATGAGGAAAGTGAAAGGTGTGGAGGAGTGATTCTCCTTGACAGACTCCATAGTAGGTCTGAAACATGTTTGGTGAAGTTCAGATGTGTAAATGTAATGAAGATGGTTTACATTGAAAGAAAGCTTTGATATGATTATGATTACTAGAAAATAAGCTGCAGGAATCTGTTTGTGAGAAGGACATGGTAGTTGACATTATCCCTAACCTGTCATCAGGGCCCCACTTTAGGTGAATTTATTTTTCTATAAATTGTTAAGGAGACCAAATGTCTGCTAGTAAATATTAGAATTTCATTCAGGCACATGGAGAAGGAAATATTCATCAAGCGGTTGACACCACACGTAAGACAAAAAATAAAATGTTCTTATCAGAATTGGTTATTGCACCTAAAGAAGCACAAAGAACTAAATGATATAACAGAATTTAGAGAGCTAAGGGAAAGACTGTAGGTTTTGAATTTGTCTAACTTTCATGAGAGAAGGGCGAGGGGTAGCCTGATCTCTACCCTTAAGTTTTTAAAACAGATTGGTGACAGATAGTAAACAGTTCAAGAGATTTAGGGATAAAACATTTAGAGGATGCAACATGAAATAAAGCAAGGAATTTGCTGAGAAAGATTTGAAATAGTACATTTATGGTATAAGAGTGATGGATGAATGGAATAAGATAACTGAAGACATGGTTAATGCACAATGCATATGGATGAATGGAATAAGATAACTGAAGACATGGTTAATGCACAATGCATAGAGAAATTTAAAAAATCCTACTGATACCTCAGAGGTCAGGAATGATTTTTTTTTTTTGCTTTGTCGCTGTCTCCCGCGTTTGCGAGGTAGCGCAAGGAAACAGACGAAAGAAATGGCCCAACCCACCCCCATACACATGTATATACATACGTCCACACACGCAAATATACATACCTCCACAGCTTTCCATGGTTTACCCCAGACGCTTCACATGCCTTGATTCAATCCACTGACAGCACGTCAACCCCGGTATACCACATCGCTCCAATTCACTCTATTCCTTGCCCTCCTTTCACCCTCCTGCATGTTCAGGCCCCGATCACACAAAATCTTTTTCACTCCATCTTTCCACCTCCAATTTGGTCTCCCTCTTCTCCTCGTTCCCTCCACCTCGACATATATATCCTCTTGGTCAATCTTTCCTCACTCATTCTCTCCATGTGCCCAAACCATTTCAAAACACCCTCTTCTGCTCTCTCAACCACGCTCTTTTTATTTCCACACATCTCTCTTACCCTTACGTTACTTACTCGATCAAACCACCTCACACCACACATTGTCCTCAAACATCTCATTTCCAGCACATCCATCCTCCTGCGCACAACTCTATCCATAGCCCACGCCTCGCAACCATACAACATTGTTGGAACCACTATTCCTTCAAACATACCCATTTTTGCTTTCCGAGATAATGCTCTCGACTTCCACACATTCTTCAAGGCTCCCAGGATTTTCGCCCCCTCCCCCACCCTATGATCCACTTCCGCTTCCATGGTTCCATCCGCTGCCAGATCCACTCCCAGATATCTAAAACACTTCACTTCCTCCAGTTTTTCTCCATTCAAACTCACCTCCCAATTGACTTGACCCTCAACCCTACTGTACCTAATGGAAATGTCTCAATGGAAGTAATGTATACAAATACAGATGGATTAGTAATAAATGGCAAAGAGCTGGAATTCAAGGATCATGCTAGGGAAGAAAATACTCAAATATTGTCTATGTCTAATAGATAGGTGTATTAGATTATGATGTGACATAGAATAATTTGAGTGACATTGATAATTACCTACACCTTTAGTTCATCTTAAAGGTGCAAATAAAGGTTTTATCTAAAGATTTTCTGCATCTTCAGTGAAGGAGCTATAGATATACACATTCAACTCACCTTCTCCAAATTAGCAATATTAGTTAGGCATGAGTTAGAGGCTAGGGACAGCAAAACATGAAACTGTAGTGCCTCCATATGATAGTTTTGGTAATCTTATTGTGATTTTGTTACATGACCCAAGATTAATTGAGAACTATTTGCAGGTCTTGGGTAGCTTAGTCATAACTTTTTTGTGGATTTGTACTTCACATTAGATATGTAGTCCAGTTATGATACCAAGTTTGCCAAAGCCACTTTAACTACTGGTCAGTCATATTGTGGAGAAAGAAAATGAATTGTACACAAAATCGCTTTGAATTCTATTTTAATGATTTTATTTTTTATCTAAGTTACTGGAGACAGAAGGACTTGGGAAATCTCAGGAACTGGACAATCTCCGCTTACGTCTGTCATCAGAAGAAGACCGTCATAATGAGAGCAGGAAGGAGGCTACCAAACTAAAGACTAAGGTGTGACTATGCATTTATTGATTTATCACCGTATGATATGGGGTCATGACCAAATTCTGTAGTCGTTCTTGGGTTAATGGCCATGCCATCTGGTTAACTTCAGCCACATTGATAATAATTATAGAATGATGTAGGGTGTAGATATAAATACTTTAACATTTCAAGGAAATATTTCTGTTTTAAGCTCGTTAATTTCTGACTAATTAGTCAGTGCAGTATGCCTATCAAAAAATTCAGAGAACAGTACAATGTTTGATAGATGTTACTGCTTAACCTTTGAGCAAAGAGTTATTGCCTAATCTTTGGTGAGAATTCTACCAAAAATGCTCTGAATCAGGGCTAAATCATATACATTTCAGCTAGCAGAGTATGAGCGGGAACGAGACAATCTCCAAACAGAGTTGGCTTTGTTAGAGCGAAGACTCACTGAACTTGAGGATCATCATGCAGCTAAAGAGCAAGAATTGACTAGCAGGTAAATTGAGTGATCTTAATCACATAATATGATTTTGCATTGTTACACTATTGAAGGTAAATAGAAGATTCTTGTATCAAATTAGTTACATTGCCTTAAAGATGAAATATGCATTTGGAAATAGATAGGCTTAAGGCTTTAACCAAAAAACAAACAGTTGCCAGTAAGCTGTAGTTATCCCAATTTTTAGTTTTGCATTTCTTCATCATGTACTTTTTACCTTTTCATTGTTTCTTTATATATATATTTTTTATACTTTGGCACTGTCTCTTGTGTTAGTGAGGTAGGGCAAGGAAACAGACAAAAGAATGGCCCAACCCACCCACATACATATGTATACACATAAACGCGCACACACATATATACATACCTATACGTTTCAACATATACATATATATACATACACAGACACACATATATACACATGTACATATTCATACATGCTGCCTTTATCCATTCTCGTTGCCACCCCACCACACATAAAATGGCACACCCCCCCCCTCCAACCTGCATGTGTGTGAGGTAGTGCTAGGAAAAGACAACAAAGGCCATATTCGTTCACACTCAGTCTCTAGCTGTCATGTGTAATGCACCGAAACTGCAGCCCCCTTTCCACATCTATGCCCCACAAAACTTTTCATGGTTTACCTGCTGCAAATCGACATTCACTGGAACCAATCACTTTCATCTCTTTCTACTCGTACAAATGCCTTATATCCTTGATAAAAACTTTTTACTGCTTCTAAACTTTTCACTGCTTCTAGCAACTTCCCTCCCACAACATATACTCTTAATACTTTCCACAGAGCATCTTTATCAACTCATTCATATGGTCTCCCCAGATCCATAAATGCTACACACATATCCATCTGTTTTTCTAAGTATTTCTCACATACATTCTTCAAAGCAAACACCTGATCCACACATCCTCTACCACTTCTGAAACCACACTTCTCTTCCCCAATCTGATGCTCTGTACATGCCTTTATCCTCTGAATCAATACCCCTCCCATATGATTTCCCAGGAATACTCAACAAACTTATACCTCTGTAATTTGAACACTCACCTTTATCCCCTTTGCCCTTGTACAGTGGCACTATGCATGCATTCCGCCCATCCTCAGGCACTTCACCATGAACCATACATACATTGAATATCCTCACCAACCAGTCAGCAACACAGTCACACCCTTTTTTCAATAAATTCTACTGCAACACCATCCAAACCCGCCGCCTTGGCAGCTTTCATCTTCCACAAAGCTTTCAGTACCTCTTCCCTGTTTACCAAACCATTCTCCTTTACCCTCTCACTTTGCACACCACCTCGACCAAAACACCCTATATCTGCCACTCTATCATCAAACACATTCAACAAGCCTTCAAAATACTCACTCCATCTTCTCACTTCTCCAATACTTGTTATTACCTCCCCATTAGCCCCCTTCTTTTATTCTTTATATCTGTTAATGTTTGGTACTCCCTTTAACCCCATGGCTGTGTAATGAGAAAGTGGCTGTACTTCTGAAAAGTGTCAGTTTTCAAGCAAAATGGGAATTGGTCTTTTTCACTTCATTTTTTTTTTTCAAGGCAAAACCATAGTTTCCACATCTGGCATTATTATTATTACTTAAAGACAATATCTGATAGGGAGCAGAAGGAAAATGAAAAAGTATTTTTGTGTTTTTTTCTGAAGCATAACAGATTTCTTCCTCCTTACATTCATAATGGTAAATTGTAGAAGGCATGAAAAAATTAGATTACTATATTTAAAGGTACTCTAAGCACCAATGTGTTGCCAACTCCTAAGCACTCTTTAGATTTAGTCATATAATTTTTTCATTCCTTTAACAATTTATCATTTTGAATGTAGGGATGAAGAAATCTGTTACACTTCAGGAAGTTCATGCTAACCCGCAGGCATCACGTAAAGATACTTTCTCAATTTATTTCTCCTCCCCTACTATCAGATATTGTCTTTAAGTAAAAAAAATAATGCCAGATATTGAAACTTGATGGAAGAGAGGAGAGTGATTAGTTCCCAGTGAATGTCGGTCTGCGTCTTGGGTGTGTGATGTCCCCATGGTTGTTAATTTGTTTATGGATGAGGTGGTTAGGGAGGTAAATGCATGAGTTTTGGAGAGAGGGTCGAGTATGTGGTCTGTTGGGGATTAGAGGGCCTGGGAAGAAAGTAAGTTGTTCTCTGATGGTACAGCTCTAGTGGCTGGTTCAAGTGAGAAACTGCAGAAGTTGGTGACTGAGTTTGGAAAAGTGGTTGAAAGGAGAAAGTTTAGAGTAAGTGTGAATAAGAGCAAGGTTATTACATTCAGTAGGGTTAAGGGACAAGTTAATAGGGACATTAAGTTTAATGGATTGGCGATGGGAATGAATAAAGGCAGACAGTATGAATTATGTACATTTGTATATATGTATTTGTCTGTGTGTGTATATATATGTATACGTTGAGCTGTATAGGTATGTATACTTGCATGTGCTGTGTGGACGTGTGTATGTGGGTGGGTTGGGCCATTCTTTCATCTGTTTCCTTGCGCTACCTCGCTAACGTGGGAGACAGCGACAAAGCAAAATAGATAAATAAGTTTGAATGAAGAAAAACTGGAGGAAAGGAAGTGTTTTAGATACCTGGGAGTGGATTTGGCAGCGGATGGAACCATGGAAGGAGAAGTGAGTCATGGGGTGGGGGAGGGAGTGAAGATTCTTGGAGTGTTGAAGAATGTGTGGAAGGCAAGAACGTTATCTCGTCGAGCAAAAATGGGTACATTTGAAGGAATAGTGGTTCCAACAATGTTATATGGTTGTGAAGTGTGGGCTATAAATAGGGTTGTGCAGAAGAGGGTGGATGTGTTGGAAATGAGATGTTTGAGGATAATATGTGGTGTGACGTGGTTCGTTTGATCGAGTATGTGATGAAAGGGTAATAGAGATGTGTGGTAATAGAAAGAGTGTGGTTGAGAGCAGAAGAGGGTGTGTTGAAATGGTTTGGTCACATGGAGAGAATGAGTGGGGAAAGATTGAGAAAGAGGATATATGTGTCAGAGGTGGAGGGAAGAAGGAGAAGTGGGAGAGCAAATTGGATGTGAAAGGATGGAGTGACAAAGATTTTGAGTGATCGGGGCCTGAACATACAGGAGGGTGAAAGGCATACAAGCAATAGAGTGAATTGGAATGATGTGGTATACCGGGATGGATGTGCTGTCAGTGGATTGAACCAGGGCATGCAAAGTGTCTGGGGTAGACCATTAAAAGATCTGTGTTGCCTAGATGTGGAAAGGGAGCTATGATTTTCGTGAATTACACATGACAGCTAAAGACTGAGTGTGAACGAATGTGGTCGGATGGCAAGAGGAATGGTTGTAGGCAGTAATTATGAATATGTACATGTGTGTATGTGTCTGTGTATGTGTATGTATGTATACGTTGAAATGTATATGTGCATGTGTGGGCATCTATTTATTTTATCATCATTATACTTTGTCGCTGTCTCCCGCATCAGCGAGGTAGCGCAAGGAAACATATGAAAGAATGGCCCAACCCACCCACATAAACATGTATATAAATACATGTCTACACACGCACATATTCTTACCTATACATTTCAACATCTAGTGGGGTGGTGGTGGTGAAGGAGATTTTGTGTGATCGGGGCCTGAACAAGCAGGAGGGTGAAAGGAGGGCAAGGAATAGAGTGAATTGGAGCGATGTGGTATACCGGGGTTGACGTGCTGTCAGTGGATTGAATCAGGGCATGTGAAGCGTCTGGGGTAAACCATGGAAAGCTGTGTAGGTATGTATATTTGCGTGTGTGGACGTATGTATATACATGTGTATGGGGGGGGTTGGGCCCTTTCTTTCGTCTGTTTCCTTGCGCTACCTCGCAAATGCGGGAGACAGCGACAAAGTATAAAAAAAAAAAAAAAAAAAAAAAAAAAAAAAAAAAAAACATTTCAACATATACATATATATATACATACAGACATAAGTCATACTTGCTGCCTTTATTCATTCCCATTGTCACCCTGCCACACATGAAATGACACTGCCCTCCCCCTACATGTGCGCGAGGTAGCGCTAGGAAAAGACAATAAAGGCCACATTCGTTCACACTCAGTCTCTAGCTGTCATGTATAATGCACCGAAACCACAGCTCCCTTACCACATCCAGGCCCCACGAAACTTTCCATGGTTTACCCCAGACGTTTCACGTGCCTTGCTTCAATCCATTAACAGCATGTCAACCCCGGCATACCACACCTTTCCAATTCACTCTATTCCTTGCACGCCTTTCACCCTCCTGCATGTTCAGGCCCCGATCGCTCAAAATCTTTTTCAGTCCATCCTTCCACCGCCAATTTGGTCTCCCACGTCTCCTCATTCCCTCTACCTCTGACACATATATCCTCTTTGTCAATCTTTCCTCACTTATTCTCTCATGTGACCAAACCATTTCAGTACACCCTTTTCAGCTCTCTCAACCACACTCTTTTTATTACCACACTTCTCTCTTATCCTTGCATTATTTACTCGATCAAAATACCTCACACCACACATTGTCTTCAAACATCTTATGTCCAACACATCCACCCTCCTCTGCACAACTCTATCTATAGCCCATACCTCACAACCATATAACATTGTTGGAACCACTATTCCTTCTAACATACCCTTTTTGCTTTCCGAGATAATGCTCTCGCCTTCCACACATTCCTCACTGCTCCCAGAACCTTCACCCCCTCCCCCACCCTGTGACTCACTTCCACCTCCATGGTTCCATCCACTGCCAAATCCATTCCCAGGTATCTAAAACACTTCTCTTCCTCCTGTATTTATTATGATGATGATACTTTGTCGCTGTCTCCTGCGTTAGCGAGGTAGCGCAAGGAAACAGATGAGAAAGAATATCCCAACCCACCCATATACACATGTATATACATACATGTCCACACACGCACATTACATACCTATTTATTTCAATGTATACATATGATATACATACACAGACATATACATAGATATACATGTATATAATTCAAACTTGCTGCCTTTATTCATTCCTGTCGCCACCCTGCCACACTTGAAATAACAACCCCTTTCCCCGTACGTGCGTGAAGTAGCAATATGGAAAGACAAGAAAGGCCGCATTTGTTCACACTCAGTCTCTGGCTGTCATGCATAATGCAGGGAAGCCACAGCTCCCTTTGACTGAGAACCAATCACTTTCCTCTCTTCCTACTCGAACACATGCCTTACATCCTCAATAAAAACTTGTCACTGCTTCCAGCAACTTGCCTCTCACACCATATACTCTTAATACCTTCCACAGAGCATCTCTATCAACTCTATCATATGCTCAACAAACTTATACCTCTGTAATTTGAACACTCATCTTTATCCCCTTTGCCTTTGTACAATGGCACTATGTGTGCATTCCGCCAATCCTCAGGCACTTCACCATGAACCATACATACATTGAATATCCTCAACAACCAATCAACAACACACTCACCCCCTTTTTTAATAAGTTCCACTGCAATACCATCCAAACCTGCCGCCTTGCTGGCTTTCATTTTCCGCAAAGCTTTCGCTACCTCTTCTCTGTTTACCAAATCATTCTCCCTGACCCTCTCACTTCGCACACCACCACGACCAAAACACCCTAAATGTACCTCTCTATCATCCAAGACATTCGACAAACCTTCAAAATACTCACTCCTTCTCACTTCACCACTACTTGTTATTACCTCCCCGTTAACCCCCTTTACCGATGTTCCCATTTGTTCTCTTGTCTTATGCACTTTATTTACCTCCCTCTGCCGATGTTCCCATTTGTTCTCTTGCCTTAGGCACTTTATTTACCTCCTTCCAAACCATCTTTTTATTTATATTTATATATTATAATTTGTTGCTGTCTTCTGTGTTAGCGAGGTAGGGCAAGGAAACAGATGAAAGAATGGCCCAACCCACTCACATACTTATGTGTATACATACACGTCCACACATGCACATTTACATATCTATACATTTCAACGTATATATACATATACATACACAGACATATATTTATTTATTTATAAATATTATTTATTTTGCTTTGTTGCTGTCTCCCGCGTTAGGGAGGTAGTGCAAGGAAACAGACGAAAGAAATGGCCCAACCCACCCACATACACATGTATATACATACACGTCCACACACACAAATATACATACCTATACATCTCATTGTATACATATATATATATACATGCACAGACATATACATATATACACATGTACATGATTCATACTGTCTGCCTTTATTCATTCCCATCGCCACCCCGCCACACATGACATAACAACCCCCTCCCCCCAAATGTGCGCGAGGTAGCGCTAGGAAAAGACAACAAAGGTCACATTCATTCACACTCAGTCTCTAGCTGTCATGTAATAATGCACCGAAACTACAGCTCCCTTTCCACATCCAGGCCCCACAGAACTTTCCATGGTTTACCCAAGATGCTTCACATGCCCTGGTTCAATCCATTGACA
Organism: Panulirus ornatus; assembly: GCF_036320965.1. Classification (NCBI taxonomy): domain Eukaryota; kingdom Metazoa; phylum Arthropoda; class Malacostraca; order Decapoda; family Palinuridae; genus Panulirus; species Panulirus ornatus. The sequence continues at coordinate 18,735,718 of NC_092282.1, forward strand.
GCACGTTGACCCCGGTATACCACATCGTTCCAATTCACTCTATTCCTTGCACGCCTTTCACCCTCCTTCATGTTCAGGCCCCGATCACTCAAAATCTTTTTCACTCCATCTTTCCACCTCCAATTAAGTCTCCCCCTTCTCCTCGTTCCCTCCACCTCTGACACATATATCCCCTTTGTCAATCTTTCCTCACTCATTCTCTCCATGTGACCAAACCATTTCAAAACATCCTCTTCTGCTTTCTCAACCACACTATTTTTATTACCACACATCTCTCTTACCCTATTATTACTTACTCGATCAAACCATCTCACACCACATATTGTCCTCAAGCATCTCATTTCCAGCACATCCACCCTCCGCACAACTCTATCCATAGCCCACGCCTTGCAACCATATAACATTGTTGGAACCACCATTCCTTCAAACATACCCATTTTTGTTTTCCAAGATAAAGTTCTTGACTTCCACACATTCTTCAATGCTCCCACAATTTTCACCCCCCCCAACCTATGATTCATTTCCACTACCATGGCTCCATCTGGTGCCAAATCCACTCCCAGATATCTGAAACACTTCACTTCCTCCAGTTTTTCTCCATTCAAACTTACTTCCAATTGACTTGTCCCTCAACCCTGCTATACCTAATAACCCTGCTCTTATTCACATTTACTCTCAGCTTTCTTCTTTCACACTTTTTACCAAACTCAGTCACCAGCTTCTGCAGATTCTCACCCGAATCAGCCATCAGCGCTGTATCATCAGCGAACAACAACTGACTCACTTCCCAAGCTCTCTCATCCACAACAGACTGCATACTTGCCCCTCTCTCCAAAATTCTTGCATTCACCTCCCTAACATCCCCATCCATAAACAAATTAAACAACCATGGAGACATCACACACCCCTGCCGCAAACCTGCAATCACTGAGAACCAATTACTTTCCTCTCTTCCTACACACACACTTGCCTTTACATCCTCGATAAAAACTTTTCAATGCTTCTAACAACTTGCCTCTAACACCATATATTCTTAATACCTTCCACAGAGCATCTCTATCAACTCTATCATATGCCTTCTCCAAACCCATAAATTCTACATGCAAATCCATTTGCTTTTCTAAGTATTTCTCACATGCATTCTTCAAAGCAAACACCTGATCCACACATCCTCTACCATTTCTGAAACCACACTGCTCTTCCCAATCTGATGCTCTGTACGTACCTTCACCCTCTCAATCAATACCCTCCCATATAATTTCCCAGGAATACTCAACAAACTTATACCTCTGTAATTTGAGCACTCACTTTTATCCCCTTTGCCTTTGTACAATGGCACTATGCAAGCACTCCTTCAATCCTCAGGCACCTCACAATGAGACATACATACATTAAATAACATTCTCAACCAGTCAACAATACAGTCACCCCCTTTTTTAATAAATTCTTCTGCAATATCATCCAAACCCTCGGCCTTGCCGGCTTTCATCTTCTGCAAAGCTTTTACTACCTCTTCTCTGTTTACCAAATCATTTTTCTTTACACTCTCACATTGCACACCACCTCGACCAAAACACCCTAAATCTGCCACTCTTATCATCAAACACATTCAATTAACCTTCAAAATACTCAATCCATCTCCTTATCACATCACCACTACTTGTTATCACTTCCCCATTTGCCCCCTTCACTGAAGTTCCCATCCGTTCCCTTGTCTTATGCACTTTATTAACCTCCTTCCAAAACATCCTTTTATTCTCCCTAAAATTTAATGATACTCTCTCACCCCAACTCTCATTTGCCCTCTTTTTCACCTCTTGCACCTTTCTCTTGACCTCATGTCTCTTTCTTTTATACATCTCCCACTCATTTGCGTTATTTCCCTGCAAAAATCGTCCAAATGCCTCTCCCTTCTCTCTCACTAATAATCTTACTTCTTCATCCCACCACTCACTACCCTTTCTAATCTGCCCACCTCCCACGCTTCTCATGCCACAAGCATCTTTTGCGCAAGCCATCACTGCTTCCCTAAATACATCCCATTCCTCCCCCACTCCCCTTACGTCGTTTGTTCTCACCTTTTTCCATTCTGTACTCAGTCTCTCCTGGTACTTCCTCACACAAGTCTCCTTCCCAAGCTCACTTACTCTCACCACTGTTTTCACCCCAACATTCTCTCTTCTTTTCTGAAAACCTCTACAAATCTTCACCTTCGCCTCCATAAGATAATGATGAGACATCCCTTCACTTGCAACTTTCAGCATATTAACATCCAAAAGTCTCTCTTTCGCGCACCTATCAATTAACACATAATCCAATAACGCTCTCTGGCCATCTCTCCTACTTACATACATACATATATATGTATTACATATATATATATATATATATATATATATATATATATATATATATATATATATATATATATATATATATTTATTATTTTATTTTGCTTTGTCGCTGTCTCCCGCATTAGCGAGGTAGCGCAAGGAAACAGACGAAAGAATGGCCCAACCCACCCACATACACATGTATATACATACACGTCCATACACGCAAATATACATACCTATACATCTCATTGTATACATATATATATATATATACACACACAGACATATACATATATACACATGTACACAATTCATACTGTCTGCCTTTATTCATTCCCATCGCTACCTCGCCGCACATGAAATAACAACCCCCTCCCCTCTCATGTTTGCGAGGTAGCGCTAGGAAAAGACAACAAAGGCCCCATTCATTCACTCTCAGTCTCTAGCTGTCATGTAATAATTCACCGAAACCACAGCTCCCTTTCCACATCCCTGCCCTACAGAACTTTCCATGGTTTACCCCAGACGCTTGACATGCCCTGGTTCAATCCATTGACAGCACGTCGACCCTGGTATACCACATCGTTCCAATTCACTCTATTCATTGCACGCCTTTCACCCTCCTTCATGTTCAGGCCCCGATCACTCAAAATCTTTTTCACTCCATCTTTCCACCTCCAATTTGGTCTCCCACTTTTCCTCGTTCCCTCCACCTCTGACACATATATCCTCTTGGTCAATCTTTCCTCACTCATTCTTTCCATGTGACCAAACTATTTCAAAACACCCTCTTCTGCTCTCTCAACCACACTTTTTATTACCACACATCTCTCTTACTTACTTGATCAAACCACCTCAAACCACATATTGTCCTCAAACATCTCATTTCCAGCACATCCACCTTCCTTCGCACAACTCTATCCATAGCCCACGCCTCGCAACCATACAACATTGTTGGAACCACTATTCCTTCAAACATACCCATTTTTGCTTTCCGAGATAATGTTCTCGACTTCCACACATTCTTCAAGGCTCCCAGAACTTTCGCCCCCTCCCCCACCCTATGATTCACTTCCGCTTCCATGGTTCCATCTGCTGCCAAATCCACTCCCAGATATCTAAAACACTTTACTTCCTCCAGTTTTTCTCCATTCAAACTTACCTCCCAATTTACTTGACCCTCAACTACACTGTACCTAATAACCTTGCTCTTATTCACATTTACTCTTAACTTTCTTCTTTCACACACTTTACCAAACTCAGTCACCAGCTTCTGCAGTTTCTCACATGAATCAGCCACCAACGCTATATCATCAGCGAACAACAACTGACTCACTTCCCAAGCTCTCTCATCCCCAACAGACTTCATACTTGCCCCTCTTTCCAAACTCTTGCATTCACCTCCCTAACAACCCCATCCATAAACAAATTAAACAACCATGGAGACATCACACACCCCTGCCGCAAACCTACATTTACTGAGAACCAATCACTTTCCTCTCTTCCTACACGTACACATGCCTTACATCCTCGATAAAAACTTTTCACTGCTTCTAACAACTTGCCTCCCACACCATATATTCGTAATACCTTCCACAGAGCATCTCTATCAACTCTATCATATGCCTTCTCCAGATCCATAAATGCTACATACAAATCCATTTGCTTTTCTAAGTATTTCTCACATACATTCTTCAAAGCAAACACCTGATCCACACATCCTCTACCACTTCTGAAACCACACTGCTCTTCCCCAATCTGATGCTCTGTACATGCCTTCACCCTCTCAATCAATACCCTCCTATATAATTTGCCAGGAATACTCAACAAACTTATACCTCTGTAATTTGAGCACTCACTCTTATCCCCTTTGCCTTTGTACAATGGCACTATGCACGCATTCCGCCAATCCTCAGCACCTCACCATGAGTCATACATACATTGAATAACCTTACCAACCAGTCAACAATACAGTCACCCCCTTTTTTAATAAATTCCACTGCAATACCATCCAAACCTGCTGCCTTGCCAGCATGTTTGAAGGAATAGTGGTTCCAACAATGTTGTATGGTTGCGAGGTGTGGACTATGGATAGAGTTGTGCGCAGGAGGATGGATGTGCTGGAAATGAGATGTTTGAGGACAATGTGTGGTGTGAGGTGGTTTGATCGAGTAAGTAACGTAAGGGTAAGAGAGATGTGTGGAAATAAAAAGAGCATGGTTGAGAGAGCAGAAAAGGGTGTTTTGAAATGGTTTGGTCACATGGAGAGAATGAGTGAGGAAAGATTGACCAAGAGGATATATGTGTCGGAGGTGGAGGGAACGAGGAGAAGAGGGAGACCAAATTGGAGGTGGAAAGATGGAGTGAAAAAGATTTTGTGTGATCGGGGCCTGAACATGCAGGAGGGTGAAAGGAGGGCAAAGAATAGAGTGAATTGGAGCGATGTGGTATACCGGGGTTGACGTGCTGTCAGTGGATTGAATCAAGGCATGTGTATGGGGGTGGGTTGGGCCATTTCTTTCGTCTGTTTCCTTGCGCTACCTCGCAAATGCGGGAGACAGCGACAAAGCAAAAAAAAAAAAAAAAGAAAAAAAAATATATATATATATATATATATATATATATATATAGTATAAGTTTGTTCAGTATTCCTGGTAAATTATGTGGGAGGGTATTGATTGAGAGGGTGAAGGCATGTACAGAGCATCAGATTGGGGAAGAGTAGTGTGGTTTCAGAAGTGGTAGAGGATGTGTGGATCAGGTGTTTGCTTTGAAGAATGTATGTGAGAAATACTTAGAAAAGCAAATGGATTTGTATGTAGCATTTATGGATCTGGAGAAGGCATATGATAGAGTTGATAGAGATGCTCTGTGGAAGGTATTAAGAATATATGCTGTGGGAGGCAAGTTGTTAGAAGCAGTGAAAAGTTTTTATCGAGGATGTAAGGCATGTGTAAGTGTAGGAAGAGAGGAAAGTGATTGGTTCTCAGTGAATGTAGGTTTGCGGCAGGGGTGTGTGATGTCTCCATGGTTGTTTAATTTGTTTATGGATGGGGTTGTTAGGGAGGTGAATGCAAGAGTTTTGGAAAGAGGGGCAAGTATGAAGTGTGTTGGGGATGAGAGAGCTTGGGAAGTGAGTCAGTTGTTGTTCGCTGATGATACAGCGCTGGTGGCTGATTCATGTGAGAAACTGCAGAAGCTGGTGACTAAGTTTGGTAAAGTGTGTGAAAGAAGAAAGTTAAGAGTAAATGTGAATAAGAGCAAGGTTATTAGGTACAGTAGGGTTGAGGGTCAAGTCAATTGGGAGGTGAGTTTGAATGGAGAAAAACTGGAGGAAGTAAAGTGTTTTAGATATCCGGGAGTGGATCTGGCAGCAGATGGAACCATGGAAGCGGAAGTGGATCATAGGATGGGGGAGGGGGCGAAAATTCTGGGAGCCTTGAAGAATGTGTGGAAGTCGAGAACATTATCTCGGAAAGCAAAAATGGGTATGTTTGAAGGAATAGTGGTTCCAACAATGTTGTATGGTTGCGAGGCGTGGGCTATGGATAGAGTGGTGCGCAGGAGGATGGATGTGCTGGAAATGAGATGTTTGAGGACAATGTGTGGTGTGAGGTGGTTTGATCGAGTAAGTAACGTAAGGGTAAGAGAGCTGTGTGGAAATAAAAAGAGTGTGGTTGAGAGAGCAGAAGAGGGTGTTTTGAAATGGTTTGGGCACATGGAGAGAATGAATGAGGAAAGATTGACCAAGAGGATATATGTGTCGGAGGTGGAGGGAACAAGGAGAAGAGGGAGACCAAATTGGAGTTGGAAAGATGGAGTGAAAAAGATTTTGTGTGATCGGGGCCTGAACATGCAGGAGGGTGAAAGGAGGGCAAGGAATAGAGTGAATTGGAGCGATATGGTATACCGGGGTTGACGTGCTGTCAGTGGATTGAATCAGGGCATGTGAAGCGTCTGGGGTAAACCATGGAAAGCTGTGTAGGTATGTATATTTGCGTGTGTGGACGTATGTATATACATGTGTATGGGGTTGGGTTGGGCCATTACTTTCATCTGTTTCCTTACGCTACCTCGCAAACGCGGGAGACAGCGACAAAGCAAAAAAAAAAAAAATATATATATATATATATATATATATATATATTTATTTTTATTATACTTTGTCGCTGTCTCCCGCGTTTGCGAGGTAGCGCAAGGAAACAGACGAAAGAAATGGCCCAACCCCCCCCATACACATGTATATACATACGTCCACACACGCAAACATACATACCTACACAGCTTTCCATGGTTTACCCCAGACGCTTCACATGCCTTGATTCAATCCACTGACAGCACGTCAACCCCGGTATACCACATCGCTCCAATTCACTCTATTCCTTGCCCTCCTTTCACCCTCCTGCATGCTCAGGCCCCGATCACACAAAATCTTTTTCACTCCATCTTTCCACCTCCAATTTGGTCTCCCTTTTCTCCTTGTTCCCTCCACCTCCGACACATATATCCTCTTGGTCAATCTTTCCTCATTCATTCTCTGGGAGCCTTGAAGAATGTTTGGAAGTCGAGAACATTATCTCGGAAAGCAAAAATGGGTATGTTTGAAGGAATAGTGGTTCCAACAATGATGTATGGTTGCGAGGCGTGGGCTATGGATAGAGTTGTGCACAGGAGGGTGGATGTGCTTGAAATGAGATGTTTGAGGACAATATGTGGTGTGAGGTGGTTTGATCGAGTAAGTACTGTAAGGGTAAGAGAGATGTGTGGAAATAAAAAGAATGTGGTTGAGAGAGCAGAAGAGGGTGTTTTGAAATGGTTTGGTCACATGGAGAGAATGAATGAGGAAAGATTGACCAAGAGGATATATGTGTCAGAGGTGGAGGGAACGAGGAGAAGTGGGAGACCAAATTGGAGGTGGAAAGATGGAGTGAAAAAGATTTTGAGTGATCGGGGCCTAATCATACAGGAGGGTGAAAGGCGTGCAAGGAATAGAGTGAATTGGAACGATGTGGTATACCAGAGTCGACATGCTGTCAATGGATTGAACCAGGGCATGTGAAGCGTCTGGGGTAAACCATGGATAGTTCTGTGGGGCCTGGATGTGGAAAGTGAGCTGTGATTTCAGTACATTATTACATGCCAGCTAGAGACTGAGTGTGATTGAAGGGGCCTTTGTTGTCTTTTCCTAGCGCTACCTTGCACACATAAGGGGGGAGGGGTTGTTATTCCATGTGTGGCGAGGTGGCAATGGGAATAAATAAAGGCAGACTATGAATTGTGTACATGTGTATATATATGTGTACATTGATATGTATAGGTATGTATATTTGCGTGTGTGGACGTGTATGTATATACTTGTGTATATGGGTGGGCTAGGCCATTCTTTCGTCTGTTTCCTTGCGCTACCTCGCAAATGCGGGAGACAGCGACAAAGGAAAAAAAAATAAATAAATACATATATGTAATGAGTCTGTCTGTTTACTGGTGACATGGGAAACAGGAATCAAGTATAATGATAATATGGATAATGATATTTTCCTGGACTGTGTATTGCCTCCTTAGTGCAGAGTTTCAGCTTGCCACCATGTAAGGATGACTTTATCCTTATTGGAATTCTGGGTTCCCATTTTTCTTGATTGGGGAGGGTCAGTAAACTTTTCAGGACACACAAGCTTTTTCATGAAAATTATTTGAAAAGCCCCACTGTTGTGGCCAATTGCACTGTAAGTGCTATCCCTGTTGCCACTTACCAGGGTGCCCTTCTAGAACCACTGTGTATTGGCTTTAGGATGAACTTGTCTGGACTTTTTTAAGCTGAACTACTCATGTTCTTTCTTGAAAAGGCATGCTACCTCCCTTTTAGAGCCCAAGGGATCATTGGAATTTGAGGAGTTTTCTAAAAGTTTAGTACTTCAACATCTTCCCCATAAGAATTGCTCATTTTCATAGCATTGTTGTTGCGGGAAAAGTCCAGTGGGATATATGAAGGTGAGAACTTTAATAACCCTTTTATTTTCACCAGTTACATTTATTGGCTTATGCTCATTCCAACCCTAGGTTTTTGGCAAAGAATGAAAAAGTAACTTTTGATATGCATTTTCTTTAAGTGCTTCTTGGAGGGTGTAGTCAGAAGAACATCATGCCTTATGCTTGGTTGATCTTTAAGAGAATTAATGGAAATCACCAGAAATTACTGAGGGGAACTTGTTTATTTGTCAGGAAAGCTTGACTCCCTCTCAGCAAAGAACTTCTTTGTCATGGATTAAAAGACTTGTTTTGTCCCGACCTGGTTCGTATTTTAAAGACCATGATGTCAGGAAGGCATCCTCCTTTTTTAATGAGACTTTTTCTTGAAAGTTTTAAAAAAGAGAGGTTTGTTGCACTCAACAAACAAATTTTTGAAAGATACATTACTTAAGATGTTGAAAAAAACCTTCCTTGCTTGGCATTTGATTTGCCACTTCAGGGCTACTTATAACTATTGTGCAACAGGATAACCCTTAGGGTAATATTCTTTCCATTATTATCTCTGGTGAGATTTTTTCTAACCCCTCATTATGATATGCACTCAAAGGTTTTAGGATAATGTGATGGAGAGAAAGGCAAATTTCTCTTCAGTGAAGTGTCTGAAAGCAGTTTTTTTTATTGCTGTCTCTTACCTGCTTTCTTATCTTTTTTGAAAAAGTTTTCTCTCAACTGAGTAACACCATCAGGGTGATGTCCATGTTCTTAAAAGTATTAGGAAGCTAACATGACCTGTGTGACAGTGAGTGGGTTGGCACCATTATCACCAATGAGAGGTTACTGATGGCCAGAAGGATGGGCCTGAAACAAGCTGTAGTCATCATCTACTGAAGAGGTGGTGAACAAGGGTTAAGAGGTATTTATGTCTCCAGAGGGTAGAGGATTTTGATTTTTAATCCTTGTGGATCAGAACTTCTCTCAAAGCTAATGGAACACCCTATCGAAGAGGAACTGTTTTTCATTGTTCAAACTATACCTTTTTTTCTTGGCACATGAGTTTGTATGTATATTGAAATAGATTCCTTTATCATGGATATAAGGATTATAATAAAACCTGAGGAATTAGTGAATCAGTGAGTCTGTCAATAATTCCCACCAAAATTGAAATACTGATTTTGATGGACATAGGGGCATTCATATATTTACAGTGTTAGTCTTATTGTAATTAGATTTGCTTCTGTTATGGACCTCTTATACATTTAGTTTGCCACCTATCATGGTAATGACTGTAGAGCCAATTATTCTGACTTTGAGAGAGGGAATAGCCATCATCCTTAGTCTCCATATAAAAAGGAGCATCTTCTATTTTGCATTCTCCACTTGCTTATATTCTAAAATATTTTTTCATAATGTAATCAACCCCAAATTAGGTTTTATGCTCAGAAACCTAGATATTTGTTTCTCAGCAATAGTTTTCCTCAATTTTGATTTATTTTTCCCTCCTTTTTACAGCCTTGAAGATTCTCGTGCAAATGAGCGCAAGTTGAATGATGAGAAGAAAAAACCTGGAGAATTACCTCAACAGTGCCAATCAGCAGATTAGCAACTTAAAGGTATATTTTCAATGTTTTTTCCATATTGATTTGGATGTTAATAATTCCAGATTGATAGTAAGAGTCTTATATTCACACTTTTCAGTAAAGTATAATTTTTCCATAAAGTGATAGAAAAATGGTGGAAGATAGATATGTGTTTATGCTGTATATTGAAATACCCTCATAGATCTGGATGCCAAGCATTGAGGTGGTATTGTATTGGGAGGACTTTTGTTTCTTTGAGTAGGTGTTTAGTGTTTTTTGGTATCTAGGCAGCCAGTGATTGTTCTGAGTGTGCTATTCTGTATGGTTTCCTGTTTTATTATACAATATTGAGTGTTTATTCTTGTTTTGCAGCAAAGATTTTGGTCCTTGTCCTGTGTTATGTGTCATGAATAGCTTTTTTTATATTTACTTTTGAAAGTTCCATGACCGGGCAGGTGATATTAATGTAGGTAGGGTGAGGTAGATGAATTATGTCTTCCATATGCACTAATCTTTTTTTTACAATAGGAATTGATGTCATGCATATTTATTTACGAAGCTTTGTACATATAATGATAATGTACTTTTGTAGGTGAAACTTCTCGTGAGGAGGGCCATGTGGAAGCTCTAGAACAGCCAGTTAGTTACCCTTGATACAACCCGGGAACAACTAGAAAGAAAGCTTCAGAATGTATATACTTCCTGCGCACCGTTACTCGCATGTACAGATGTCTTCCCCATCACTTCACTCACCTGCCCTGAGGAGTAGGAAGGGCACCAAGATTGGTTTGTATGTCTAACTTTTGTATTAATCACATGCTGAATGAATTGCTCAAAATTCAAGGGTTATGGTTTTGTATAAGAATCTATTGCGGTGCATCAAAGGATTTTACGTATATATTCTTGCAGTATTGTATCCTCAATAATTGAAATATTATATTTTCAAACTATTATTAATTAAATTTTATTGATTTTTGTGACATTACTTTATTTCTTGATTTGGGGAAATTATATTTTTCTGTATCATCGTAGACTTTGTAGGTACACATTTTGTCATGTTTGCGAAGTAGCACAAGGAAACAGACGAAAGAATGGCCCAACCCACCCACATACACATGTATATACATACACGTACACACAGCACATGTACATACCTATACATTTCAATGTATACGGGGGGGGGTTATATATACATACACAGACATATACATATATACACATATAATGAATAAAGTGCATAGAAACGCACACCTTCATAGAACATACAAACCTCCAAGAGCAAGGATCGAACCTGGGACCCCTGTGAACGAGGCAGATTTGCTGAACACACTAGGCTATGGGACAGGCCCATAGCCTAGCGGTTAGCATTACTGCCTCGCCCTGGCCCATAGCCTAGCGGTTAGCATTCCTGCCTTGCACACAGGGGTCCAGGTTGATCCTTGCTCTTGGAGGTTTGTATGATTTACACATGTACATAATTGATATTTGCTGCCTTGAATTTTTCCCGTCGCCACCCCAGCACACATGAAATAACAAACCCATCACCTGCATGCGGGAGCGCGCGAGGGTAGTGCTAGGAAAAGACAAGAAAGGACACATTCGTTCACATGTATAATGCACCGAAACCACAGCTCGCTATTCCTTGCACGCCTTTCACCCTGATCACTCAAAATCTTTTTCACTCCATCTTTCCACCTCCAATTTGGTCTCCCACTTTTCCTCGTTCCCTCCACCTCTGACACATATATCCTCTTTGTCAATCTTTCCTCATCATTCTCTCCATGTGACCAAACCATTTCAAAACACCTCTTCTGCTCTCTCAACCACACTCTTTTTATTACCACACATCTCTCTTACCCTATTATTACTTACTCGATCAAACCACCTCACACCACATGTTGTCCTCAAACATCTCATTTCCAGCACATCCACCTTCCTCCGCAAAACCCTATCTATAGCCCACGCCTCGCAACCATAAACATTGTTGGAACCACTATTCCCTCAAACATACTCATTTTTGCTTTCCGAGATAATATTCTTGCCTTCCACACATTTTTCAACACTCCCAGAACTTTTGCCCCCTCCCCACCATGTGACTCACTTCCATGGTACCATCATCTGCCAAATCCACTCCCAGATATCTAAAACACTTCACTTCCTTCAGTTTTTCTCCATTCAAACTTACCACCCAGTTGAATTGTCCCTCAACTCTACTGTATGTAATAACTGTGCTCTTATTCATATTTACTCTCAACTTTCTTTTTTCACACAATTTACCAAACTCAGTCACCAGCGCTGTATCATCAGCAAACAACAACTGACTCATTTCATAAGCCCTCTCATCCCCAACAGACTGCACACTTGCCCCTCTCTCCAAAACTCGTGCATTCACCTCCCTAACAACCCCATTCATAAACAAATTAAACAACCATGGAGACATCACGCATCCCTGCCACAAACCAACATTCACTGAGAACCAATCACTTTCCTCTCTTCCTACTCGTACACATGCCTTACATCCTTGGTAAAAACTTGTTGCTGCTTCCAGCAACTTGCCTCCCACACCATACACTCATAATACCTTCCACAGAGCATCTCTATCAACTCTTATCATATGCTCAACAAACATATACCTCTGTAATTTGAACACTCACCTTTATCCCCTTTGCCTTTGTACAATGGCACTATGCATGCATTCTGCCAATCCTCAGGCACTTTACCATGAGCCATACATACATTGAATATCCTCACCAACAAGTCAACAACATAGTCACCCCCATTTTTAATAAATTCCACTGCAATACCATCCAAACCCGCCACCTTCCCGGCTCTCATTTTCTGGAAAGCTTTCACTACCTCTTCTCTGTTTACCAAATCATTCTCCCTGACCCTCTCACTTCGCACACCACCTCGACCAAAACACCCTAAATGTACCACTCTATCATCCAAGACATTCAACAAACCTTCAAAATACTCACTCCATCTTCTCACCTCACCACTACTTGTTATTACCTCCCCGTTAACCCCCTTTACCGATGTTCCCATTTGTTCTCTTGTCTTATGCACTTTATTTACCTCCCTCTGCCGATGTTCCCATTTGTTCTTTTGTCTTAGGCACTATATTTACCTCCTTCCAAAACATCTTTTTATTTATATTTATATATTATAATTTGTTGCTGTCTCCTGTGTTAGCGAGGTAGGGCAAGGAAACAGATGAAAGAATGGCCCAACCCACTCACATACTTATGTGTATACATACACGTCCACACATGCACATTTACATATCTATACATTTCAACGTATATATACATATACATACACAGACATATATTTATTTATTTATAAATATTATTTATTTTGCTTTGTTGCTGTCTCCCGCGTTAGGGAGGTAGTGCAAGGAAACAGACGAAAGAAATGGCCCAACCCACCCACATACACATGTATATACATACACGTCCACACACACAAATATACATACCTATACATCTCATTGTATACATATATATATATACATGCACAGACATATACATATATACACATGTACATGATTCATACTGTCTGCCTTTATTCATTCCCATCGCCACCCCGCCACACATGACATAACAACCCCCTCCCCCCAAATGTGCGCGAGGTAGCGCTAGGAAAAGACAACAAAGGTCACATTCATTCACACTCAGTCTCTAGCTGTCATGTAATAATGCACCGAAACTACAGCTCCCTTTCCACATCCAGGCCCCACAGAACTTTCCATGGTTTACCCAAGATGCTTCACATGCCCTGGTTCAATCCATTGACAGCACGTTGACCCCGGTATACCACATCGTTCCAATTCACTCTATTCCTTGCACGCCTTTCACCCTCCTTCATGTTCAGGCCCCGATCACTCAAAATCTTTTTCACTCCATCTTTCCACCTCCAATTAAGTCTCCCCCTTCTCCTCGTTCCCTCCACCTCTGACACATATATCCCCTTTGTCAATCTTTCCTCACTCATTCTCTCCATGTGACCAAACCATTTCAAAACATCCTCTTCTGCTTTCTCAACCACACTATTTTTATTACCACACATCTCTCTTACCCTATTATTACTTACTCGATCAAACCATCTCACACCACATATTGTCCTCAAGCATCTCATTTCCAGCACATCCACCCTCCGCACAACTCTATCCATAGCCCACGCCTTGCAACCATATAACATTGTTGGAACCACCATTCCTTCAAACATACCCATTTTTGTTTTCCAAGATAAAGTTCTTGACTTCCACACATTCTTCAATGCTCCCAGAATTTTCACCCCACCCAACCTATGATTCATTTCCACTACCATGGCTCCATCTGGTGCCAAATCCACTCCCAGATATCTGAAACACTTCACTTCCTCCAGTTTTTCTCCATTCAAACTTACTTCCCAATTGACTTGTCCCTCAACCCTGCTATACCTAATAACCCTGCTCTTATTCACATTTACTCTCAGCTGTCTTCTTTCACACTTTTTACCAAACTCAGTCACCAGCTTCTGCAGATTCTCACCCGAATCAGCCATCAGCGCTGTATCATCAGCGAACAACAACTGACTCACTTCCCAAGCTCTCTCATCCACAACAGACTGCATACTTGCCCCTCTCTCCAAAATTCTTGCATTCACCTCCCTAACATCCCCATCCATAAACAAATTAAACAACCATGGAGACATCACACACCCCTGCCGCAAACCTGCAATCACTGAGAACCAATTACTTTCCTCTCTTCCTACACACACACTTGCCTTTACATCCTCGATAAAAACTTTTCAATGCTTCTAACAACTTGCCTCTAACACCATATATTCTTAATACCTTCCACAGAGCATCTCTATCAACTCTATCATATGCCTTCTCCAAACCCATAAATTCTACATGCAAATCCATTTGCTTTTCTAAGTATTTCTCACATGCATTCTTCAAAGCAAACACCTGATCCACACATCCTCTACCATTTCTGAAACCACACTGCTCTTCCCAATCTGATGCTCTGTACGTACCTTCACCCTCTCAATCAATACCCTCCCATATAATTTCCCAGGAATACTCAACAAACTTATACCTCTGTAATTTGAGCACTCACTTTTATCCCCTTTGCCTTTGTACAATGGCACTATGCAAGCACTCCTTCAATCCTCAGGCACCTCACAATGAGACATACATACATTAAATAACATTCTCAACCAGTCAACAATACAGTCACCCCCTTTTTTAATAAATTCTTCTGCAATATCATCCAAACCCTCGGCCTTGCCGGCTTTCATCTTCTGCAAAGCTTTTACTACCTCTTCTCTGTTTACCAAATCATTTTTCTTTACACTCTCACATTGCACACCACCTCGACCAAAACACCCTAAATCTGCCACTCTTATCATCAAACACATTCAATTAACCTTCAAAATACTCAATCCATCTCCTTATCACATCACCACTACTTGTTATCACTTCCCCATTTGCCCCCTTCACTGAAGTTCCCATCCGTTCCCTTGTCTTATGCACTTTATTAACCTCCTTCCAAAACATCCTTTTATTCTCCCTAAAATTTAATGATACTCTCTCACCCCAACTCTCATTTGCCCTCTTTTTCACCTCTTGCACCTTTCTCTTGACCTCATGTCTCTTTCTTTTATACATCTCCCACTCATTTGCGTTATTTCCCTGCAAAAATCGTCCAAATGCCTCTCCCTTCTCTCTCACTAATAATTTTACTTCTTCATCCCACCACTCACTACCCTTTCTAATCTGCCCACCTCCCACGCTTCTCATGCCACAAGCATCTTTTGCGCAAGCCATCACTGCTTCCCTAAATACATCCCATTCCTCCCCCACTCCCCTTACGTCGTTTGTTCTCACCTTTTTCCATTCTGTACTCAGTCTCTCCTGGTACTTCCTCACACAAGTCTCCTTCCCAAGCTCACTTACTCTCACCACTGTTTTCACCCCAACATTCTCTCTTCTTTTCTGAAAACCTCTACAAATCTTCACCTTCGCCTCCATAAGATAATGATGAGACATCCCTTCACTTGCAACTTTCAGCATATTAACATCCAAAAGTCTCTCTTTCGCGCACCTATCAATTAACACATAATCCAATAACGCTCTCTGGCCATCTCTCCTACTTACATACATACATATATATGTATTACATATATATATATATATATATATATATATATATATATATATATATATATATATATATATATATATATATATTTATTATTTTATTTTGCTTTGTCGCTGTCTCCCGCATTAGCGAGGTAGCGCAAGGAAACAGACGAAAGAATGGCCCAACCCACCCACATACACATGTATATACATACACGTCCATACACGCAAATATACATACCTATACATCTCATTGTATACATATATATATATATATACACACACACAGACATATACATATATACACATGTACACAATTCATACTGTCTGCCTTTATTCATTCCCATCGCTACCTCGCCGCACATGAAATAACAACCCCCTCCCCTCTCATGTTTGCGAGGTAGCGCTAGGAAAAGACAACAAAGGCCCCATTCATTCACTCTCAGTCTCTAGCTGTCATGTAATAATTCACCGAAACCACAGCTCCCTTTCCACATCCCTGCCCTACAGAACTTTCCATGGTTTACCCCAGACGCTTGACATGCCCTGGTTCAATCCATTGACAGCACGTCGACCCTGGTATACCACATCGTTCCAATTCACTCTATTCATTGCACGCCTTTCACCCTCCTTCATGTTCAGGCCCCGATCACTCAAAATCTTTTTCACTCCATCTTTCCACCTCCAATTTGGTCTCCCACTTTTCCTCGTTCCCTCCACCTCTGACACATATATCCTCTTGGTCAATCTTTCCTCACTCATTCTTTCCATGTGACCAAACTATTTCAAAACACCCTCTTCTGCTCTCTCAACCACACTTTTTATTACCACACATCTCTCTTACCCTATTATTACTTACTTGATCAAACCACCTCAAACCACATATTGTCCTCAAACATCTCATTTCCAGCACATCCACCTTCCTTCGCACAACTCTATCCATAGCCCACGCCTCGCAACCATACAACATTGTTGGAACCACTATTCCTTCAAACATACCCATTTTTGCTTTCCGAGATAATGTTCTCGACTTCCACACATTCTTCAAGGCTCCCAGAACTTTCGCCCCCTCCCCCACCCTATGATTCACTTCCGCTTCCATGGTTCCATCTGCTGCCAAATCCACTCCCAGATATCTAAAACACTTTACTTCCTCCAGTTTTTCTCCATTCAAACTTACCTCCCAATTTACTTGACCCTCAACCCTACTGTACCTAATAACCTTGCTCTTATTCACATTTACTCTTAACTTTCTTCTTTCACACACTTTACCAAACTCAGTCACCAGCTTCAGCAGTTTCTCACATGAATCAGCCACCAACGCTATATCATCAGCGAACAACAACTGACTCACTTCCCAAGCTCTCTCATCCCCAACAGACTTCATACTTGCCCCTCTTTCCAAACTCTTGCATTCACCTCCCTAACAACCCCATCCATAAACAAATTAAACAACCATGGAGACATCACACACCCCTGCCGCAAACCTACATTTACTGAGAACCAATCACTTTCCTCTCTTCCTACACGTACACATGCCTTACATCCTCGATAAAAACTTTTCACTGCTTCTAACAACTTGCCTCCCACACCATATATTCGTAATACCTTCCACAGAGCATCTCTATCAACTCTATCATATGCCTTCTCCAGATCCATAAATGCTACATACAAATCCATTTGCTTTTCTAAGTATTTCTCACATACATTCTTCAAAGCAAACACCTGATCCACACATCCTCTACCACTTCTGAAACCACACTGCTCTTCCCCAATCTGATGCTCTGTACATGCCTTCACCCTCTCAATCAATACCCTCCTATATAATTTGCCAGGAATACTCAACAAACTTATACCTCTGTAATTTGAGCACTCACTCTTATCCCCTTTGCCTTTGTACAATGGCACTATGCACGCATTCCGCCAATCCTCAGCACCTCACCATGAGTCATACATACATTGAATAACCTTACCAACCAGTCAACAATACAGTCACCCCCTTTTTTAATAAATTCCACTGCAATACCATCCAAACCTGCTGCCTTGCCAGCATGTTTGAAGGAATAGTGGTTCCAACAATGTTGTATGGTTGCGAGGTGTGGACTATGGATAGAGTTGTGCGCAGGAGGATGGATGTGCTGGAAATGAGATGTTTGAGGACAATGTGTGGTGTGAGGTGGTTTGATCGAGTAAGTAACGTAAGGGTAAGAGAGATGTGTGGAAATAAAAAGAGCATGGTTGAGAGAGCAGAAAAGGGTGTTTTGAAATGGTTTGGTCACATGGAGAGAATGAGTGAGGAAAGATTGACCAAGAGGATATATGTGTCGGAGGTGGAGGGAACGAGGAGAAGAGGGAGACCAAATTGGAGGTGGAAAGATGGAGTGAAAAAGATTTTGTGTGATCGGGGCCTGAACATGCAGGAGGGTGAAAGGAGGGCAAAGAATAGAGTGAATTGGAGCGATGTGGTATACCGGGGTTGACGTGCTGTCAGTGGATTGAATCAAGGCATGTGTATGGGGGTGGGTTGGGCCATTTCTTTCGTCTGTTTCCTTGCGCTACCTCGCAAATGCGGGAGACAGCGACAAAGCAAAAAAAAAAAAAAAAGAAAAAAAAATATATATATATATATATATATATATATATATATATATATATATAGTATAAGTTTGTTCAGTATTCCTGGTAAATTATGTGGGAGGGTATTGATTGAGAGGGTGAAGGCATGTACAGAGCATCAGATTGGGGAAGAGTAGTGTGGTTTCAGAAGTGGTAGAGGATGTGTGGATCAGGTGTTTGCTTTGAAGAATGTATGTGAGAAATACTTAGAAAAGCAAATGGATTTGTATGTAGCATTTATGGATCTGGAGAAGGCATATGATAGAGTTGATAGAGATGCTCTGTGGAAGGTATTAAGAATATATGCTGTGGGAGGCAAGTTGTTAGAAGCAGTGAAAAGTTTTTATCGAGGATGTAAGGCATGTGTAAGTGTAGGAAGAGAGGAAAGTGATTGGTTCTCAGTGAATGTAGGTTTGCGGCAGGGGTGTGTGATGTCTCCATGGTTGTTTAATTTGTTTATGGATGGGGTTGTTAGGGAGGTGAATGCAAGAGTTTTGGAAAGAGGGGCAAGTATGAAGTGTGTTGGGGATGAGAGAGCTTGGGAAGTGAGTCAGTTGTTGTTCGCTGATGATACAGCGCTGGTGGCTGATTCATGTGAGAAACTGCAGAAGCTGGTGACTAAGTTTGGTAAAGTGTGTGAAAGAAGAAAGTTAAGAGTAAATGTGAATAAGAGCAAGGTTATTAGGTACAGTAGGGTTGAGGGTCAAGTCAATATGGAGGTGAGTTTGAATGGAGAAAAACTGGAGGAAGTAAAGTGTTTTAGATATCCGGGAGTGGATCTGGCAGCAGATGGAACCATGGAAGCGGAAGTGGATCATAGGATGGGGGAGGGGGCGAAAATTCTGGGAGCCTTGAAGAATGTGTGGAAGTCGAGAACATTATCTCGGAAAGCAAAAATGGGTATGTTTGAAGGAATAGTGGTTCCAACAATGTTGTATGGTTGCGAGGCGTGGGCTATGGATAGAGTGGTGCGCAGGAGGATGGATGTGCTGGAAATGAGATGTTTGAGGACAATGTGTGGTGTGAGGTGGTTTGATCGAGTAAGTAACGTAAGGGTAAGAGAGCTGTGTGGAAATAAAAAGAGTGTGGTTGAGAGAGCAGAAGAGGGTGTTTTGAAATGGTTTGGGCACATGGAGAGAATGAATGAGGAAAGATTGACCAAGAGGATATATGTGTCGGAGGTGGAGGGAACAAGGAGAAGAGGGAGACCAAATTGGAGTTGGAAAGATGGAGTGAAAAAGATTTTGTGTGATCGGGGCCTGAACATGCAGGAGGGTGAAAGGAGGGCAAGGAATAGAGTGAATTGGAGCGATATGGTATACCGGGGTTGACGTGCTGTCAGTGGATTGAATCAGGGCATGTGAAGCGTCTGGGGTAAACCATGGAAAGCTGTGTAGGTATGTATATTTGCGTGTGTGGACGTATGTATATACATGTGTATGGGGGTGGGTTGGGCCATTACTTTCATCTGTTTCCTTACGCTACCTCGCAAACGCGGGAGACAGCGACAAAGCAAAAAAAAAAAAAATATATATATATATATATATATATATATATATATATATATATATATATATATATATATATATATATATATAGAAAAGCAAATGGATTTGTATGTAGCATTTATGGATCTGGAGAAGGCATATGATAGAGTTGATAGAGATGCTCTGTGGAAGGTATTAAGAATATATGGTGTGGGAGGCAAGTTGTTAGAAGCAGTGAAAAGTTTTTATCGAGGATGTAAGGCATGTGTACGTGTAGGAAGAGAGGAAAGTGATTGGTTCTCAGTGAATGTAGGTTTGCGGCAGGGGTGTGTGATGTCTCCATGGTTGTTTAATTTGTTTATGGATGGGGTTGTAAAGGAGGTAAATGCAAGAGTCCTGGAAAGAGGGGCAAGTATGAAGTCTGTTGGGGATGAGAGAGCTTGGGAAGTGAGTCAATTGTTGTTCGCTGATGATACAGCGCTGGTGGCTGATTCATGTGAGAAACTGCAGAAGCTGGTGACTGAGTTTGGTAAAGTGTGTGGAAGAAGAAAGTTGAGAGTAAATGTGAATAAGAGCAAGGTTATTAGGTACAGTAGGGGTGAGGGTCAAGTCAATTGGGAGGTGAGTTTGAATGGAGAAAAACTGGAGGAAGTGAAGTGTTTTAGATATCTGGGAGTGGATCTGTCAGCGGATGGAACCATGGAAGCGGAAGTGGATCATAGGGTGGGGGAGGGGGCGAAAATTTTGGGAGCCTTGAAAAATGTGTGGAAGTCAAGAACATTATCTCGGAAAGCAAAAATGGGTATGTTTGAGGGAATAGTGGTTCCAACAATGCTGTATGGTTGCGAGGCGTGGGCTATGGATAGAGATGTGCGCAGGAGGATGGATGTACTGGAAATGAGATGTTTGAGGACAATGTGTGGTGTGAGGTGGTTTGATCGAGTAAGTAACGTAAGGGTAAGAGAGATGTGTGGAAATAAAAAGAGCGTGGTTGAGAGAGCAGAAGAGGGTGTTTTGAAATGGTTTGGGCACATGGAGAGAATGAGTGAGGAGAGATTGACCAAGAGGATATATGTGTCGGAGGTGGAGGGAACGAGGAGAAGAGGGAGACCAAATTGGAGGTGGAAAGATGGAGTGAAAAAGATTTTGTGTGATCGGGGCCTGAACATGCAGGAGGGTGAAAGGAGGGCAAGAAATAGAGTGAATTGGAGTCATGTGGTATACAGGGGTTGACGTGCTGTCAGTGGATTGAAGCAAGGCATGTGAAGCGTCTGGGGTAAACCATGGAAAGCTGTGTAGGTATGTATATTTGCGTGTGTGGACGTGTGTATGTACATGTGTATGGGGGGGGGGGGGGGGCCATTTCTTTTGTCTGTTTCCTTGCGCTACCTC
The DNA here is from genome assembly GCF_036320965.1 of Panulirus ornatus. Classification (NCBI taxonomy): domain Eukaryota; kingdom Metazoa; phylum Arthropoda; class Malacostraca; order Decapoda; family Palinuridae; genus Panulirus; species Panulirus ornatus. The sequence continues at coordinate 18,757,223 of NC_092282.1, forward strand.
GCAAACGCGGGAGACAGCGACAAAGTATAAAAAAAAAAAAAAAAAAAAAAAATATATATATATATTTATTTTTATTATACTTTGTCGCTGTCTCCCGCGTTTGCGAGGTAGCGCAAGGAAACAGACGAAAGAAATGGCCCAACCCCCCCCATACACATGTATATACATACGTCCACACACGCAAACATACATACCTACACAGCTTTCCATGGTTTACCCCAGACGCTTCACATGCCTTGATTCAATCCACTGACAGCACGTCAACCCCGGTATACCACATCGCTCCAATTCACTCTATTCCTTGCCCTCCTTTCACCCTCCTGCATGCTCAGGCCCCGATCACACAAAATCTTTTTCACTCCATCTTTCCACCTCCAATTTGGTCTCCCTTTTCTCCTTGTTCCCTCCACCTCCGACACATATATCCTCTTGGTCAATCTTTCCTCATTCATTCTCTGGGAGCCTTGAAGAATGTTTGGAAGTCGAGAACATTATCTCGGAAAGCAAAAATGGGTATGTTTGAAGGAATAGTGGTTCCAACAATGATGTATGGTTGCGAGGCGTGGGCTATGGATAGAGTTGTGCACAGGAGGGTGGATGTGCTGGAAATGAGATGTTTGAGGACAATATGTGGTGTGAGGTGGTTTGATCGAGTAAGTACTGTAAGGGTAAGAGAGATGTGTGGAAATAAAAAGAATGTGGTTGAGAGAGCAGAAGAGGGTGTTTTGAAATGGTTTGGTCACATGGAGAGAATGAATGAGGAAAGATTGACCAAGAGGATATATGTGTCAGAGGTGGAGGGAACGAGGAGAAGTGGGAGACCAAATTGGAGGTGGAAAGATGGAGTGAAAAAGATTTTGAGTGATCGGGGCCTAATCATACAGGAGGGTGAAAGGCGTGCAAGGAATAGAGTGAATTGGAACGATGTGGTATACCAGAGTCGACATGCTGTCAATGGATTGAACCAGGGCATGTGAAGTGTCTGGGGTAAACCATGGATAGTTCTGTGGGGCCTGGATGTGGAAAGTGAGCTGTGATTTCAGTACATTATTACATGCCAGCTAGAGACTGAGTGTGAATGAATGGGGCCTTTGTTGTCTTTTCCTAGCGCTACCTTGCACACATAAGGGGGGAGGGGTTGTTATTCCATGTGTGGCGAGGTGGCAATGGGAATAAATAAAGGCAGACTATGAATTGTGTACATGTGTATATATATGTGTACATTGATATGTATAGGTATGTATATTTGCGTGTGTGGACGTGTATGTATATACTTGTGTATATGGGTGGGCTAGGCCATTCTTTCGTCTGTTTCCTTGTGCTACCTCGCTAACGCGGGAGACAGCGACAAAGGAAAAAAATAAATAAATACATATATGTAATGAGTCTGTCTGTTTACTGGTGACATGGGAAACAGGAATCAAGTATAATGATAATATGGATAATGATATTTTCCTGGACTGTGTATTGCCTCCTTAGTGCAGAGTTTCAGCTTGCCACCATGTAAGGATGACTTTATGCCTTATGGAATTCTGGTTCCATTTCTTGATTGGGGAGGGTCAGTAAACTTTTCAGGACACACAAGCTTTTTCATGAAAATTATTTGAAAAGCCCCACTGTTGTGGCCAATTGCACTGTAAGTTGCTATCCCTGTTGCCACTTACCAGGGTGCCCTTCTAGAACCACTGTGTATTGGCTTTAGGATGAACTTGTCTGGACTTTTTTAAGCTGAACTACTCATGTTCTTTCTTGAAAAGGCATGCTACCTCCCTTTTAGAGCCCAAGGGACTCATTGGAATTTGAGGAGTTTTCTAAAAGTTTAGTACTTCAACATCATCCCATAAGAATGCTCATTTTCATAGCATTGATGTTGCGGGAAAAGTCAGTGGGATATATGAAGTGTTGAGACTTAATAACCCTTTTATTTTCACCAGTTACATTTATTGGCTTAAGCTCATTCCAACCCTAGGTTTTTGGCAAAGAATGAAAAAGTAACTTTTGATATGCATTTTCTTTAAGTGCTTCTTGGAGGGTGTCAGAAGAACATCATGCCTTATGCTTGGTTGATCTTTAAGAGAATTAATGGAAATCACCAGAAATTACTGAGGGGAACTTGTTTATTTGTCCAGGAAGCATGACACCCCTCTCAGCAAAGAACTTCTTTGTCATGGATTAAAAGACTTGTTTTGTCCCGACCTGGTTCGTATTTTAAAGACCATGATGTCAGGAAGGCATCCTCCTTTTTTAATGAGACTTTTTCTTGAAAGGTTTAAAAAAGAGAGGTTTGTTGCACTCAACAAACAAATTTTTGAAAGATACATTACTTAAGATGTTGAAAAAACCTTCCTTGCTTGGCATTTGATTTGCCACCTTCAGGGCTACTTATAACTATTGTGCAACAGGATAACCCTTAGGGTAATATTCTTTCCATTATTATCTCTTGGTTGAGAATTTTTTCTAACCCTCATTTTGATATGCACTCAAAGGTTTTAGGATAATGTGACTGGAGAGAAAGGCAAATTTCTCTTCAGTGAAGTGTCCTGAAAGCAGTTTTTTTTATTGCTGTCTCTTACCCTGCTTTCTTATCTTTTTTGAAAAAGTTTTCTCTCAACTGAGTAACCACCATCAGGGTGATGTCCATGTTCTTAAAAGTATTAGGAAGCTAACATGACCTGTGTGACAGTGAGTGGGTTGGCACCATTATCACCAATGAGAGGTTACTGATGGGCAGAAGGATGGGCCTGAAACAAGCTGTAGTCATCATCTACTGAAGAGGTGGTGAACAAGGGTTAAGAGGTATTTATGTCTCCAGAGGGTAGAGGATTTTGACTTTTCTAATCCTTGTGGATCAGAACTTCTCTCAAAGCTAATGGAACACCCTATCGAAGAGGAACTGTTTTTCATTGTTCAAACTATACCTTTTTTTCTTGGCACATGTGTTTGTATGTATATTGAAATAGATTCCTTTATCATGGATATAAGGATTATAATAAAACCTGAGGAATTAGTGAATCAGTGAGTCTGTCAATAATTCCCACCAAAATTGAAATACTGATTTTGATGGACAAGGGGCATTCATATATTTACAGTGTTAGTCTTATTGTAATTAGATTTGCTTCTGTTATGGACCTCTTATACATTTAGTTTGCCACCTATCATGGTAATGACTGTAGGCCACTTATTCTGACTTTGAGAGAGGGAATAGCCATCATCCTTAGTCTCCCATATAAAAAGGAGCATCTTCTATTTTGCATTCTCCCACTTGCTTATATTCTAAAATATTTTTTCATAATGTAATCAACCCCAAATTAGGTTTTATGCTCAGAAACCTAGATATTTGTTTCTCAGCAAAATTTTCCTCAATTTTGATTTATTTTTCCCTCCTTTTTACAGCCTTGAAGAATCTCGTGCAAATGAGCGCAAGTTGAATGATGAGAAGAAAAACCTGGAGAATTACCTCAACAGTGCCAATCAGCAGATTAGCAACTTAAAGGTATATTTTCAATGTTTTCCATATTGATTTGGATGTTAATAATTCCAGATTGATAGTAAGAGTCTTATATTCACACTTTTCAGTAAAGTATAATTTTTCCATAAAGTGATAGAAAACTGGTGGAAGATAGATATGTGTTTATGCTGTATATTGAAATACCCACATAGATCTGGATGCCAAGCATTGAGGTGGTATTGTATTGGGAGGACTTTTGTTTCTTTGAGTAGGTGTTTAGTGTTTTTGGTATCTAGGCAGCCAGTGATTGTTCTGAGTGTGCTATTCTGTATGGTTTCCTGTTTTATTATACAATATTGAGTGTTTATTCTTGTTATGCAGCAAAGATTTTGGTCCTTGTCCTGTGTTATGTGTCATGAATAGCTTTTTTTATATTTACTTTTGAAAGTTCCATGACCGGGCAGGTGATATTAATGTAGGTAGGGTGAGGTAGATGAATTATGTCTTCCATATGCACTAATCTTTTTTTTACAATAGGAATTGATGTCATGCATCTTTATTACGAAGCTTTGTACATATAATGATAATGTACTTTTGTAGGTGAAACTCTCTCGTGAGGAGGGCCATGTGGAAGCTCTAGAACAGCAGTTAGGTACCCTTGATACAACCCGGGAACAACTAGAAAGAAAGCTTCAGAATGTATATACTTCCCTGCGCACCGTTACTCGCATGTATCAAGATGTCTCCCCATCATCACCTGCCCTGAGGAGTAGGAAGGGCACCAAGATTGGTTTGTATGTCTAACTTTTGTATTAATCACATGCTGAAATGCTATTGCTCAAAATTCAAGGAGTATGGGTTTTGTATAAGAATCCATTGCCGGTGCATCAAGGGATTTTACGTATATATTCTTGCAGTATTGTATTCCTCAATAATTGAAATATTATATTTTCAAACTATATAATTAAAACTTTTACTTGATTTTTTGTGACATTACTTTATTTCTTGATTTGGGGAAATTATATTTTTCTGTATCATCGTAGACTTTGTAGGTACACATTTTGTCATGTTTGCGAAGTAGCACAAGGAAACAGACGAAAGAATGGCCCAACCCACCCACGTACACATGTATATACATACACGTACACACACGCACATGTACATACCTATACATTTCAATGTATACGTATATATACATACACAGACATATACATATATACACATATACATGAATAAAGTGCATAGAAACGCACACCTTCATAGAACATACAAACCTCCAAGAGCAAGGATCGAACCTGGGACCCCTGTGCACGAGGCAGGAATGCTAACCACTAGGCTATGGGCCAGGCCCATAGCCTAGCGGTTAGCATTACTGCCTCGCCCTGGCCCATAGCCTAGCGGTTAGCATTCCTGCCTTGCACACAGGGGTCCCAGGTTCGATCCTTGCTCTTGGAGGTTTGTATGATTTACACATGTACATAATTGATATTTGCTGCCTTGATTCATTCCCGTCGCCACCCCAGCACACATGAAATAACAACCCCCTCCCCCCTGCATGCGCGCGAGGTAGTGCTAGGAAAAGACAAGAAAGGCCACATTCGTTCACATGTATAATGCACCGAAACCACAGCTCGCTATTCCTTGCACGCCTTTCACCCTGATCACTCAAAATCTTTTTCACTCCATCTTTCCACCTCCAATTTGGTCTCCCACTTCTCCTCGTTCCCTCCACCTCTGACACATATATCCTCTTTGTCAATCTTTCCTCACTCATTCTCTCCATGTGACCAAACCATTTCAAAACACCCTCTTCTGCTCTCTCAACCACACTCTTTTTATTACCACACCTCTCTCTTACCCTTTCATTACTTACTCGATCAAACCACCTCACACCACATGTTGTCCTCAAACATCTCATTTCCAGCAAATCCACCCTCCTCTGCACAACTCTATCTATAGCCCACGCCTTTCAACCATATAACAGTTGGAACCACTATTCCTTCAAACATACCAATTTCTGCTTTCCGAGATAATGTTCTCGCCTTCCACACATTTTTCAACACTCCCAGAACTTTCCCCCCCTCCCCCACCCAGTGACTCACTTCCACTTCCATAGTTCCATCCGCTGCCAACTCCACTCCCAGATATCTAAAACTCTTCTTCCTCCAGTTTCTCTCCATTCAAACTTATCTCCCAGTTGACTTGTCCCTCAACCCTACTGTACCTAATAACCTTGCTCTTATTCACATTTACTCCTAGGTTTCTTCTTTCACATTTTACCAAACACTGTCACCAGTTTCTGCAGTTTTTTACATGAATCAGCCTCCAGAGCTGTATCATCAGCGAACAACAACTGACTCACTTCCCAAGCCCTCTCATCCACAGCAGACTGCATACTTGCCCCTCTCTCCAAAACTCTTGCATTCACCTCCCTAACAACCCCATCCATAAACAAATTAAACATCCATGGAGACATCACGCACCCCTGCCGCAAGGTCTTTTTACAATAATGAATTTGCTTTGGGAAGCTATTCTGAGCCAAAATTAAGTAAATTGTTCAGTTTATTAAACAAGGAAGAAAACTGTGATGTGATTTGTTATGACTTACGTGCAAAGACTTATCAAGATCTCTCTCATGGACCTTCATACATTGTTGAAGTTGAATAGATATAAAGAGTTTTTTCCTAGTCCATTTATTTACAAAACTTGTACACATGGTCTGGATTCTTTGTTGATAGTAGGAGCATTATTTTATACTCAGTGGTTAAAGCCTTATTTCCTCTGTTGTTACTATTGCTGCCTTGAAGCTGACTGTCCCCTCTTCATCCCTGCCAGTAGCTCAATTCTTTTCCTGTGCAGTCTGAATTGACAGATATCAAGGGATTTATACACATGACCGCTAGGGTATGGATGTGAGCAGGTGTTGCCTTTTTTCATCTATTTCTGGCACTACCTCAGTGACATAGGAAAAGGCAATCAAGTATGAAAAAAATTTATATGAAGTTTGATATTAATAACAAAAGGCGAAACATTTTAAAATCAAGTGATTTCAAAATTAACATTGTGATTGTATTAAGAAAATGTTTCTTACACAATATCAGTATGCAATGGCTTATGCCTTGAAGCTTGTTTTTAACAGCTGAACAGCAACAAGTTAACTTTCATAAACTAGATAATACACACAAAACCTAAAATACATTGAAGTGATAACAGTATCAAAAGAAGTCATTGGTAATGTCATGGGGGTAAAGTTAGTATGAGGACAAGGGCTAGTGAAGGAGGTAGAACTGCTGCTGAAAGAGGAGTTGCAGGACTGTGTGAAAGAGTGTATGAAAGTGAGCTCCAGACTGATGTTGATAAATATGAAGGTGGATTATGGGTGATGAGTGTTTATCAGTGCTTATACACCTAAGTGCTTTGAATGCAAGAGTAGGTAACGTAGTAGGTAAGGGTATGATTGGGATGCATGGAGTACCCAGTGTTTAGAGACAGGACAGATGATTGGGAATACCAAGATTAAAAAGAGGGACATACATAAGCATGCTTGTATGAGTAGGAAAGATGGGTTAGGAGGCATTATTAGATGACCTTCAAATTGATAGGCAGCTAGAGGAGAGACTCTTGGATGCAGATGTTTTAAGAGGGATAGCTGATGGGATATCTGATCATTACCTGGTGGAGATAAAGGTGAAGGTTTGTAGGAGCTGTGATTGGAGGGATGGAGTACCCAGTGTTATGAATTAGATTAGTGAACAGCTTGTGGAGTTGTATGCTGAAAAAGGACTGGTAATTAGGATTATCAGGTTGAGAAAGAGGGACATACATGAATGTTCAAGGATGAGTAAGAAAGATTATAAATAGGCATTATTGGATTTATATACAACTTGATTAGCAGGCAGAGGAGAGACTCTTGGGTTTGAGTGTGTTAAGACAGTTGGTGGGGTGTTTAATCTTCGCTTAGTGCGGATGAAGGTGTAGGTTTGTAGATGCTTTAGGAAAAGAGGAAAAGATATGAATGAGGAAAGTGTTATGAAAGTGAGTGAACTTGGAAAAGAGGCTTTTATGGAGAGGTATCAGGAGAGATGTGAGCTAAGAGTGGCTAAACGTGAGGGGGAGTGGGTGAGGAAAGGGAAGTGTTTTGGAAAGCACTACTTACATGTGTTAGAGAAATGTGTGGCATGTGAAAGGTGGTATTCGGACAGATGAGGAAGGTTAGTGAGTGGTGGGATGAAGTTAAGTTACTGGTGCAGTGAAATGAGAGGTGCATGGGCATTATTTTTAGGGAAGAACTGCAAGATTGGGACATGCAGAAAAGAAAGCAGCAGGATATCAAGAGGAAGGTAGAGGGGATGGAAAAAGTGGATGAATGAGAGTTGTGTTGAGAGAATATCAGCAAACTCAAGGGAAAATAAGAAATTGTTTTAGGAGTTTAACAATTTAAGAATAACAAGAAAACAAAATAGACAATGAATTATTTTTAAGGGTTGTTGAAATGTTTTCATTGATATGGTGATAGACATGGGATGTTTTGGATGTGGAGGCATGTGAAGTGGGAGAGTAATGGCAAGTGATTTGGTGAAAAAAGAAGTGATGAAAGTGCTGCATGAGATGAAATGTGGCAAAGCAGCTGGAGTGGAAGGTATTACAGTTAAGGTTCTTAAGAGATGGGGTGACTGCATTGTCTGATTGGTTAGGATTTTCAGTGTATGTATAGATCATGGTGAGGTGCCTGAGGATTGAGAGAATGCATGTATAGTGCCATTGTATAAAGGCACTTGGGACAAAATCAGTGTTCAAATTACAGAGGTAAAAGTTTCCTAAGCATAGTTGTTAAGCTGCATGGAAGAATGGTTATGAAGAGAGTAGTGATGTTCACAAAGCATCAAACTGGGCAAAAACAGTGTGTTTTAAGTGTGTTAGAGGCTGTGAGGATCAGTTGTTTGCTTTGAAGAATGTGTGTGAAAAATGCTTACAGAAACAGAGGGATTTGTGTGATTTTGGATATGGAGAAAGCATATAATATGGTTGATAGAGATGCTGTGTGAGAGATGATACAAATGTATGATGGTGATGGGAAGAAGCAGTGAGGAGTTTTTATCAAGAAAAAGAGGTGTGTGTGTTCGTGTAAGTAGGTAGAAAGGAAGGTGAGTGGTTTAAGGTGAAAGTGGATCTGTGGCAGGAGTCTGTGATGTTACCATGGCTCTTTAATTTGTTTGTGGATAGGGTGGTGAGGGAAGTGTATGCAAGGGTCTTGGAGAGAGGAGCAGGTATACAGTATGTTGGGGGGATTAGGAGGTGATTAGATATTTCCTGATGACACAGTGATGGTGGCAGTGTCAAGTGAGAAACTGCAGAAGTTGGTGTATGAGCTTGGGAGAGTTAATGAAAGAAAGTTGATTGCAATTATGAATAAAAACAAGATTGTTAGGCATAGAACTAGCAAGAATCAGGTTATTTGGGGTTTGAAGTTGAATGGAGAGAACTTGGAGGGAGTGGAATGTTTTAGATACTTAGGAGTGGATATGCCAGCAAATGGAACCATAGGAGCTCTAGTGAGCCATAGGCTGGGTGAAGAAAGAAAGGTGTCAGGTACAGTGATGAATGTGTGGAAAGAGAAGTCACTGTCTTTCAGAGCAAAGATGAGTGTTTGATAGTTTAGTAGCTCCAGTGGTGCAGTGTTGATGTGAGCCATAGGCCATAGAAGTGTAAAGGACAGGGTGAATGTGCTGGAAATGAAATGTTTGAGAACAGCATGTGTTTTAAGGAGGGTTGATCGAATAAGAAATGATAGGGAAAGAGAGAGATGGTTTAGTGAGAGGAGTATGTATGAAAGAGGTGAAGAGGGTGTCCTCAGATGGGATGGAAATATAGAGTGGATGAGTGAAGAAAGGATCACTTAAGAGGGTGTTAATGTCAGAAGTGAAAGGAAGCAGGAAAATGGGGAAACTAAGTAGGAGATGGAAAATTGGATTGAGATATCTTGGTTCTTGAACATGCAGAAGGGTGGAAGGAGTGAAAGGGATTGAGCAAATTGGGGTGATGTGGTATCCAAGGGATGACATGTTGTTAATGGGCTGAGCCAGGACATGTGAAGCAGTCAGGAGAGATCATGTAAAAGTCTGTTGGGACTGGTTGTGGTGCATTTTACATGACAGCTAGAGAGTAGATGTGAGGAAATAAGGCCATTTCTTTGTTCCTGATGCTTCCTAACTAATGTGGGAAATGGCAAACGTGTATAAAAAACTAACCCTTTTGATAGGCAAGCCTCATTGCTTTTCATAGTACCGCCTGGCTACTGTACTCCTTCCATGAAATAAACACAAGAGATATCCTTTTCCACTCATGTTTTCTTTTCTTTATGCTTTGATTTCATTTGCAGCATTTTCCCTGTCTATTGTTTGTATTTGTTCCCCATACAATTTTATGTTCACTATATATCTGTACTTGTTATTATACTTGATTGCTGTTTCCCGTGACGGCAAGGTAGCACAGCAAACAGACGAAGATCGGCCCGTCCACTCATGTACAAATGTATATACGTAAACATCCATACATGCTGAAGTGGAGGGTAGCAGTGCTATTTCCTGTGTGGCAGGGGAGCAACAGGAATGAATGAAGGCAGGTAGTATGAATACATTACATGCGTATATATGCATATGTCTGTGTATGTATGTATATGTCTGTATGTATTATTTTTTTTTTTTTTTTTTTTTTTTTTTTCATACTATTCGCCATTTCCCGCATTAGCGAGGTAGCGTTAAGAACAGAGGACTGGGCCTTTGAGGGAATATCCTCATATGGCCCCTTTCTCTGTTCCTTCTTTTGGAAAATTTAAAAAAATTCTATAGTGTGATTAAACCGTTCATGGATGTAATCCAAGAACATGTATTATTTATTTATTCATATTTATTATACTTAGTTGCTGTCTCCCACATTAGCGAGGTAGTGCAAGTAAATGGATGAAAGAGTGGCCCAACCCACCCACATACACATGTATATACATAGACGCCCATACTTGCACATATACATACCTATACATTTCAACGTATACATACATATACATACACAGATATATACACATATACACATGTACATATTCATACTTCCTGCCTTTATCCATTCCCGCCGCCACCCCGCCACACATGAAATAGCACTCCCCCGTGCACATGCGAGGTAGTGCTAGGAAAAGACAACAAAGGCCACATTCGTTCACACTGAGTCTCTAGCTGTCGTGTAAGACACTGAAACCACAGTTCCCTTTCCACATCTAGGCCCCACAAAACTTTCCATGGTTTACCCCACATGCTTCACATGCCCTGGTTCAGTCCATTGACAGCACGTCAACCCCAGTATACCACATTGTTCCAATTCACTCTATTCCTTGCACACCTTTCACCTTCTGTATATTCAGGCCCCAATTACTCAAAATCTTTTTTGCTCCATTTTTCCACCTCCAGTTTGGTCTCTCACTTCTCGTTCCCTCCACCTCTGACACATATATCTTCTTTGTCAATCTTTCCTCACTCATTCTCTCCATGTGACCAAACCATTTCAATAGCCCCTCTTCTCTTTTGTCATCCACACTCTTTTTATTATGACACATCTCTCTTACCCTTTCATTACTTACTCGATCAAACCACCTCACACCACATATTGTCCTCAGACATCTCATTTCCAACACATCCACCCTTCTCCGCACAACCCTGTCTATAGCCCATGAATCACTACCATATAACATTGTTGGAACCACTATTCCTTCAAGCATATCCATTTTTTCTATCCAAGATAACGTTCTTGCCTTCCACACATTCCTCAACGCTCCCAGAACCTTCACCCCCTCCTCCACCCAGTGACTTACTTCCACTTCCATGGTTCCACCCGCTACTAAATCCACTCCCAGATATCTAAAACACTTCACTTCCTCCAGTTTTTCTCCGTTCAAACTTACCTCCCAATTAACTTGTCCCTCAAACCTCCTGGATCTAATAACCTTACTCTTATTCATATTTATTCTCAGCTTTCTTCTTTCACACACTTTACCATACTCAGTCAACAGCTTCTGCAGTTTCTCACCCGAATCAGCCACCAGCACTGTATCATCAGTGAACAACAACTGACTCACTTCCCAAGCCCTCTCATCCATAACAAAATTCATACTTGCCCTTCTCTCCAAAACTCTTGCATTCACCTCCCTAACAACCCCATCCATTAACAAATTGAAAAAACCATGGAGACATCATGTGCCCCTGCCACAAACCAACATTCACTGGGAACCAATCACTTTCCTCTCTTCCTACTCGTACACATGCCTTACATCCTTGATAAAAAACCTTTACTGGTTCTAGCAACTTAACTCCCACACCATATACTCTTAATACCTTCCACAGAGCATCTCTATCATCTATATCATATGCCTTCTCCAGATCCATAAATACTACATAGGAATCCATTTGCTTTTCTAAGTATTTCTCACATACGTTCTTCAAAGCAAATACCTGATCCATGCATCATCTACCACTTCTGAAACCACACTGCTCTTCCCCAGTCTGATGCTGTGTACATGCCTTCACCCTCTCAATCAATACCCTACCATATAATTTCTCAGGAATACTCAACAAACTTATATCTCTGTAATTTGAACACTCATCTTTATCCCCTTTGCCTTTGCACAGTGGCACTATGCATGCATTCTGCCAATCCTCAAGCACTTCACCGTGAACCATAGTTACATTGAATATCCTTACTAACCAGTCAAGAACACAGTCACCCCTTTTTTATAAATTCCACTGCAATACTATCCAAACCCGCCGCCTTGCCAGCTTTCATCTTCCGCAAAGTTTTCACTACACCTTCTCTCTTTACCAAACCATTCTCCCTGATCCTCTCACTTCACACACCACCTTGATCTGCCACTCTATCATCCAACACATTCAACAAACCTTTAAGATACTCACTCCATCTCCTCACTTCACTACTACTTGTTATTACCTCCCCATTAGCCCCCTTCACAGATGTTCCCATTTGTTCTCTTGTCTTACACACTTTATTATTCTCCCCAAAATTTAATGATACTCTTATCACAACTCTCATTTGCCCTCTTTTTCACCTCTTGCACCTTTCTCGACCTCCTGCCTCTTTCTTTTATACATCTCTCAGTCATTCGCACTACCTCCATGCAAAAATCGTCCAAACGCCTCCCTCTTCTCTTTCACTATCAATCTTACTTCTTCATCCCACCACTCACTACCATTTCTAATCTGCCCACCTCACACGCAAAGATGCCACAGGCATCTTTGCATAAGCCATCACTGCTTCCCTAAATACATCCCATTCCTCCCCCACTCCCCTTATGTCATTTGATCTCACTTTTTTCGATTCTGCACTCAATCTCTCCTGGTACTTCCTCACACAAGTCTTCTTTCCAAGCTCACTTACTCTCACCACTCTCTTCACCCCAAGATTCTCTCTTCTTTTCTGAAAACCTCTACAAATCTTCTCCTTCGCCTCCACAAGATGATTAGACATCCCTCCAGTTCCCCCTCTCAGCACGTTAACATACAAAAGCCTCTCTTTCATTCGCCTATCACTTAACACGTAATCCAATAAAGCTCTCTGGCCAACTCTCCTACTTACATATATATATATACTGTGTATATGTATGTGTGTATATGTTGATATCTATATGTATGTATATGTGCATGTATGGGCATTTATGTATATTTATGTGTATATGTATATGTGGAAGGATGGAGTGAAAAAGATTTTGAGCGATCAGGGCCTGAACATACTGGAGGGTGAAAGGCATGCAAGGAATAGAGTAAATTAGATTGATGTGGTATACCTTGGTCGACGTGCTGTCAGTAGATTGAACCAGGGCATGTGAAGCATCTGGAGTAAACCATGCAAAGGTCTGTGGGGCCTAGATGTGGAAAGGGAGCTGTGGTTTTAGTGCATTACACATGAGAGCTAGAGACTGAGTGTGAACAAATGTGGGGGATGCTGTTTCCTACTTGGAGGGGTGACGACAGGAATGGATGAAGGCAGCATGTATGAATATGTACATGTGTATATATGTATATGTTTGTGTATGTATATATATGTATAGTATGAAATATATATGTACGTATGTGTGCGTGTATGGGGATTTATGTATATATATATATATATGTGTGTATATGAGTGGTAGGGCCATTCTTCGTCTGTTTCTTTGCACTATATCGCTGACACTGGAAACAGCAATTAAGTATAATGATAATAATAATGATAATGATAATAATAATAATAATAATAATAATGATAATAATAGGCTGTTAGAAGCAATGAAAAGTTTTTATCGAGGATGTAAGGCATGTGTACGTGTAGGAAGAGAGGAAAGTGATTGGTTCTCAGTGAATGTAGGTTTGCGGCAGGGGTGTGTGATGTCTCCATGGTTGTTTAATTTGTTTATGGATGGGGTTGTTAGGGAGGTGAATGCAAGAGTTTTGGAAAGAGGGTCAAGTATGAAGTCTGTTTGGGATGAGAGAGCTTGGGAAGTGAGTCAGTTGTTGTTCGCTGATGATACAGCACTGGTGGCTGATTCATGTGAGAAGCTGCAGAAGCTGGTGACTGAGTTTGGTAAAGTGTGTGAAAGAAGAAAGTTAAGAGTAAATGTGAATAAGAGCAAGGTTATTAGGTACAGTAGGGTTGAGGGTCAAGTCAATTGGGAGGTAAGTTTGAATGGAGAAAAACTGGAGGAAGTAAAGTGTTTTAGATATCTGGGAGTGGATCTGGCAGCAGATGGAACCATTGAAGCGGAAGTGAATCATAGGGTGGGGGAGGGGGTGAAAATCCTGGGAGCCTTGAAGAATGTTTGGAAGTCGAGAACATTATCTCAGAAAGCAAAAATGGATATGTTTGAAGGAATAGTGGTTCCAACAATGTTGTATGGTTGCGAGGCGTGGGCTATGGATAGAGTTGTGCGCAGGAGGGTGGATGTGCTGGAAATGAGATGTTTGAGGACAATATGTGGTGTGAGGTGGTTTGATCGAGTAAGTACTGTAAGGGTAAGAGAGATGTGTGGAAATAAGAAGAGCGTGGTTGAGAGAGCAGAAGAGGGTGTTTTGAAATGGTTTGGTCACATGGAGAGAATGAGTGAGGAAAGATTGACCAAGAGGATATATGTGTCAGACGTGGAGGGAACGAGAAGTGGGAGACCAAATTGGAGGTGGAAAGATGGAGTGAAAAAGATTTTGAGTGATCGGGGCCTGAACATGCAGGAGGGTGAAAGGCGTGCAAGGAATAAAGTGAATTGGATCGATGTGGTATACCGGGGTCTACGTGCTGTCAATTGATTGAATCAGGGCATGTGAAGCGTCTGGGGTAAACCATGGAAAGTTCCGTGGGGCCTGGAAGGGAGCTATGGTTTCAGGCATTATTGCATGACAGCTAGAGACTGAGTGTGAATGAATGGGGCCTTTGTTGTCTTTTCCTAGCGCTACTTCGCACACATGAGGGGGGAGAGGGATGTTATTCCATGTGTGGCGAGGTGGCGATGCGAATGAATAAAGGCAGACAGTGTGAATTGTGTGCATGTGTATATATGTATGTGTCTGTGTGTGTATATATATGTGTACATTGAGATGTATAGGTATGGTAATTTGCGTGTGTGGACGTGTATATATATACATGTGTATGGGGGTTGGTTGGGCCATTTCTTTCGTCTGTTTCCTTGCGCTACCTCGCCAACATGGGAGACAGCGACAAAGCAAAATAAATAAATAAATAAATAAATGATAATAGTAATAATAATAATAATGTCATGCGGAGAATGCTCATCCTCCTCGAAGGCTCAGATTGGGGTGTCTAAATGTGTGTGGATGTAACCAAGATGAGAAAAAAGGAGAGATAGGTAGTATGTTTGAGGAAAGGAACCTGGATGTTTTGGCTCTGAGTGAAATGTAGCTCAAGGGTAAAGGGGAAGAGTGGTTTGGGAATGTCTTGGGAGTAAAGTCAGGGGTTAGTGAGAGGGCAAGAGCAAGGGAAGGAGAAGCACTACTCCTGAAACAGGAGTGGTGGGAGTATGTGATAGAGTGTAAGAAAGTAAACTCTAGATTGATATGGGTAAAACTGAAAGTGGATTGAGAGAGATGGGTGATTATTTGTGCCTATGCACCTGGTCATGAGAAGAAAGATCATGAGAGTCAAGTGTTTTTGGAGCAGCTGAGTGAGGTTGTTAGCAGCTTTGATGCACGAGACCAGGTTATAATGATGGGTGATTTGAATGCAAAGGAGAGTAATGTGGCATTTGAGGGTATAATTGATGTACATGGGGTGTTCATTGTTGTAAATGGAAATAGTGAAGAGCTTGTAGATTTGTGCTGAAAAAGGACTACTGATTGGAAATATCTGGTTTAAAATGAGAGATATACATAATTATACATATGTAAGTAGGAGAGATGGCCAGAGAGCGTTATTGGATTATGTATTAATTGATAGGCACATGAAAGAGATACTTTTGGATGTTAATGTGCTGAGAGGTGCAACTGGAAGGATATCCGATCATTATCTTGTGGAGGTGAAGGTGAAGATATGTAGAGGTTTTCAGCAAAGAAGAGAGAATGTTGGGGTGAAGAGAGTGGTGAGAGTAAGTGAGCTTGGAAAGGAGACTTCTGTGAGGAAGTACCAGGAGAGATTGAGTGCAGAATGGAAAAGAAGGTGAGAGCAAATGATGTAAGGGGAGTGGGGGAGGAATGGGATGTATTTAGGGAAGCAGTGATGGCTTGGGCAAAAGGTGCCTATGGCATGAGAAAAGTGGGAGGTAGGTAGATTAGAAAGGGTAGTGAGTGGTGGGATGAAGAAGAAAGATTGTTAGTGAAAGAGAAGAGAGAGGCATTTAGATGATTTTTGCAAGGAAATATTGCAAATGACTGGGGGATGCATAAAAGAAAGAGGCACGAGGTCAAGAGAAAAAGGTGCAAGAGGTGAAAAAGAGGGCAAATGAGAGTTGGGGTTAGAGAGTATCATTAAATCATAGGAAGAATAAAAAGATTTTTTGGAAGGAGGTGAATATAGTGTGGAAGACAAGAGAACAAATGGGAACATCGGTGAAGTGGGCAAATGGGGAGGTAATAACAAGTAGTGGTGAAATGAGAGGGAGATGGAGTGAGTATTTTGAAGGTTTGTTGAAAGTGTTTGATGACAGAGTGGTGGATATAGGGTGTTTTGGTCAAGGTGGTGTGCAAAGTGAGAGGGTCAGGGAGAATCATTTGGTAAACAGAGAAGAGGCAGTGAAAGCTTTGTGGAAGATGAAAGCCAGCAAGGCTGTGGAATTTATTAAAAAGGGGGTGACTGTGTTGTTGACTGGTTGGTGAGGATATTCAGTGTATGTATGGTTCATGGTAAGGTTCCTGAGGATTGGCGGAATGCATTCATAGTGCCATTGTACAATGGCAAAGGGGATGAAGATGAGTGTTCAAATTACAGAGGTATAAGTTTGTTGAGTATTCCTGGGAAACTATATGGGAGGGTATGGATTGAAGGGGGTGACTGTGTTGTCGACTGGTTGGTGAGGATATTCAATGTATGTATGGTTCATGGTAAGGTTCCTGAGGATTGGCAGAATGCATTTATAGTGCCATTGTACAAAGGCAAAGGGGATGAAGGTGAGTGTTCAAATTACAGAGGTATAAGTTTGTTGAGTATTCCTGGGAAACTATATGGGAGGGTATGGATTGAAAGGGTGAAGGCATGTACAGAGCATCAGATTGGGGATGAGCAGTGTGGTTTCAGAAGTGGTAGAGGATGTGTGGATCAGGTGTTTGCTTTGAAGAATGTATGTGAGAAATACTTAGAAAAACAGATGGATTTGTATGTAGCCTTTATGGATCTGGAGAAGGCATATGATGGAGTTCATAGAGGTGCTCTGTGGAAGGTATTACAAGTGTATGGTGTGGGAAGTAAGTTGCTAGAAGCAGAGAAGAGTTTTTATCAAGGATGTAAGGCATGTGTATGAGTAGGAAGAGAGTAAAGTGATTGGTTCCCAGTGAATGTTGGTTTGTGGTAGTGGTGTGTGATGTCTCTATGGTTGTTTAATTTGTTTATGGATGGGGTTGTTGGTGATGTGAATGCATGAGTTTTGGAGAGAGGGGCAAGTATGCAGTCTTTGGTGGATGAGAGGGTTTGGGAAGTGAGTCAGTTGTTGCTTGCTGACGATACAGAACTGGTGGCTGATTCGTGTAAGAAACTGCAGAAGTTGGTGACTGAGTTTGGTAAAGTGTGTAAAAGAAGAAAGCTGAGAGTAAATGTGAATAAGAGCAAGGTTATTCGGTGTTTGCTTTGAAGAATGTGTGAGAAATACTGAGAAAAACATATGGATTTGTATGCGGCATTTATTGATTAGGGGAAGGTATATGATAGAGTTGATAGAGATGCTTTGTGGAAGGTCTCAAGAACATATGTTGTGGGAGGTAAGCTGCGAGAAGTAGTGAGTTTTTATCGAGGAAGTAAGCATATGTAAGAGTATGAAAGAGAAGAGAGAGAATTGTTCCAAATGAATGTTGGTCTGTGGCAAGGGTGTGCAATGTCACCATGGTTGTTTAATTTGTTTATGGATAGGGTGATGAGGGAGTTAAATGCAAAAGTTGAGAGAGAGAGAGAGAGAGAGAGAGAGAGAGAGAGAGAGAGAGAGAGAGAGAGAGAGAGAGAGAGAGAGAGAGAGAGAGTATGCAGTCTGTTAGGGATGAGAGGGCCTGGTTAGTGAGTCACTTGTTTGCTCATAATACACCAGTGACTGATTTGAGTGAGAAACAACAGAAGTTGGTGACTGAGTTTGGAAGGGTGTGTGAAGGGAGAAAGTGAATAAGACTGAGGTTATTAGGATCATTAGTGTTAAGGGACAATTTAGATGAGATGTAAATTTGAATGGAGAAAAGTTGGAGGAGGTGAAATGTTTTACATACTTGGCAGCAAATGGACCCGTGGAAGCGGAAGTGAGTCATCTGATGGGAGAGGGATTGGAAGTTCTGGGAGCAAAGGAGAGTGTGTGGAAAAAGAGAACATTATCTCGGAGGACAAAAATGGTTGTTTGAAGGAACAGTAGCTCCAACAATATTATATTGCTGTAGAGCATGGGATATAGAAAGGGTTGAGTAGAGAAGGGTGGATGTGTTGGAAATGAAAAGTCTGAGAGCAATATGTGGTGTGAGGTGGTTTGATTGAGTGAATAATGAAAGGGTAAGTGGGATGTGTGGAAATTATAAGAATGTAGGTGAGAGAGTTGAAGAGGATGTCTTTAGATGTATGTAGAGAATGATTAAGGAAATGTTGACAAAGAGGATATATGTGTCAGAAGTGGAAGGAACAAGGGGAATGAAGGGACCAAATTGGAGATGGAAGGATGGAGTGAAAAACATTGTAAGCAATTAGGGCCCAAACATGCAGGAAGGTGAAAGGTGTGAATGTAATAGAGTGAATTGGAACGCTTCGGTATACTGGGGTCAGTGTGCTGTCAATGGACTGAGCTTATTAGGTTCTGCGGGGTTGAGGGACAAGTTAGTTGGGATGTGAGTTTGAGTGGAGAAAAATTGGAGGAAGTGAAGTGCGGGGTTGAAGGACACATTAGTTGGGATTTGAGTTTGAGTAGAGAAAATTGAGGAAGTGAAGTGTTTTAGGTATCTGGGAGTGGACTTAACAGCGAGTGGAACCATGGAAGTGGAAGTGAGTCATAGGATGGGGAAAGGGGGTGGAAGTTCTGGAATTGATAAAAAATGTGTGGAAAGAGAGAAAATTATTTTGGAGAGCAAAAATGGGTATGTTTGAAGGAATAGTAGTTCCAACATTGTTATATGGTTGCGAGGCATGGGCTATAGATAGATTTGTATGAAGGGGTGGATGTGTTGGAAATGAATGTCTGAGGGCACTATGTGGTGTGAGGTGGTTTGACTGAGTGAATAATGAAAGAGGAAGAGGGATGTGTGGAGATAAAAAGAATGTAGGTGAGAGGGTTGAAGAGGATGTTTTTGGACATATGTAGGGAATGAGTGAGGAAAGGTTGACAGAGAGGATATATTTGTCAGAAGTGGAAGGAACAAGGGGAATGAAGAGACTGAATTGGAGATGGAAGGATTGAGTGAAAAACATTGTAAGCAATTAGGGCCCAAACATGCAGGAAGGTGAAAGGTGTGAATGTAATATAGTGAATTGGAACAGTGTGGTATACTGGGGTCAGTGTGCTGTCAATGGACTGAGCTTATTAGGTTCTGCAGGGTTGAGGGACAAGTTAGTTGGGATGTGAGTTTAAGTGGAGAAAAATTGGAGGAAGTGAAGTGCAGGGTTGAAGGACACGTTAGTTGGGATTTGAGTTTGAGTGGAGAAAAATTGAGGAAGTGAAGTGTTTTTGATATCTGGGATTGGACTTAGTAGCAAATGAAACCATGGAAGTGGAAGTGAGTCATAGGGTAGGGGAGGGGGTGGAGATTCTGGGATTGATGAAGAATGTGTGGGAAGAGAGAAAGTATTTGGAATGCAAAAATGGGTATGTTTGAATGAACAGTAGTTCCAACTTTGTTATATGGATGCAAGTCATGGGCTATAGATAGGGTTGTACGGAGGAGGGTGGATGTGTTGGAAATTAGATATTCTAGGACAGTATGTGGTGTGAGGTGGTTTGATTATGTAATGAGGTGGTTTGATTAAGTAATGAAAGGGTAAGAGAGATATAAGATAATAAAATGAGTGTGGCTGAGAGAGCAGAAGAGGGTGTGTTGAAATGATTTGGCCGTATGAAACTATTGAGAGGAAAGATTGACAAAGAGGATACATGTGCCAGAGGTGGAGGGAACAAAGAAAAGTGGGAGACCAGATTGGAGGTGGAAGGATGGAGTGAAAACGGTTTTGAGTGATTGGTTACTGAACATGCAAGATGGTGAAAAGCATCCAAGGAGTAGATTGAATTAGAACGATGTGGTATACTGGGGTCAATGTGTTGTCAGTGAACTGAACTAGGGCATGTGAATTATCTGGGATAAACCATGGAAAGGTCTGTGGGGCCTGGATATGAACAGGGAACTTGATGGGTCTTTCTTGGTGCTACCTCGCTAACACAGGTAATGGTGATCAATTTTTATAAAAAAGTATGATCATTACCTAATTCTTTTGGTTTTTATATTCAGCACTGAAATGTCTGTATGGGATTTATTTACTGTATGAAGTGCAAAAGAACATTGATTTCACCCCAGGTTTTGAACTGTCTGGCAGCCACAGTGATCTTCACACTTCACTTGAAGCTCTTGGATCACCAGAAAAAGTGAATGTAGCAGAAATTGACCCTGAAACTGTTCGGCATGAATTAAGGGCTCTCATGACCCAAATGAACCAAGTAGAACTGGAAAGGGTAAGAAAAAAAGTTTTCTATTTACTGTATTCATTTTTGCATAGATATACATGATTGTTATTGACTGAAGGAAAGTAACTGAAACATCGGGAAATTCAACTTTCAAAGAATCAAATTCATACCTTTCTGTCAATGTGTATCTAGTGTGCCATTCTCCTTTATATTCATGTTTGGTTCATTTAGAAGTAAGTTTTTTCATTCTTGATTACCATTTCCTGCAATAGCAAAGTGACACCAGGAACAGATGAGGAAAGGCCAAATTCGCTTGCATCCTTTCTCTAGCTTTGATATGTAGTGCACGAAAGCCACAGCTTTCTGTCCACACACAGGCCCCTCAGACCTTTCCATGGTTCCACCTGGCCCTTCATATACCCTGGTCAGTTCATTGACAACATGTCGACCCTTGTATACTACATCATTTCACTTCACTCTACCCTGTGCATGCCTTTCATCCTCCTGCATGTTCAGTCCCTGATCACTCAGAATCTTTTTCATTCTTTCCCTCCATCTCCAATTTGGTTTCTCCCTTCTCCCTGCTCCCTCCACTTCTGACACACATATCCTCTATGTCACTCATTCTCTCCATATGTCCAAACTATTTCAGCACACCCTCTTTAGATCTCTCAACAATTCTCTTTTTATTACTATTCTTCTCTTGTACCCTTTTATTACTTACTTGATCAAACTACTCCACACCATGTATTGTCCTCAGACATTTAATTTCCAACATCTCCCTCCTCCTTTGCACATCCTCATCTATAGACCATGTTTCACATCCATACAACATTGCTGGGACTATTATACGTTTGAACACAACCATTTTTGCCTTCTCACATAGCTACCTCTCTTTCCACACATTCTTCAGTAGTCCCAGAGTTCACTCACCCACTCTGTGACTCACAACTGCTTCCATGGTCTCATTTGCTGTCATTTCCACTCCCAGATATTTTAAATACTTCACTTCCTCCATATTTTCTTTGATCGAACTTACACCCCCAACTATCTCAATCTTTTACCTTGCAAAATGTAATAACCTTGCTTTTATTCACATTTACTCAACTTCCCTGTTTCACACACCCATCCAAACTCAGTCAACAACTTTTGCAGTTTTTCATTAAAATCTGCCACCAAGTCTGTGTCATCAGCAAACAGCATCTGACTCACTTCCCAGGCTCCCTTCATCCCCCCAAAACTGTATACTTGCCCCTCTTTCCAAGATCTTTGCATTTACCTCTCTCTCACCATCCCATTTATAAACAAACTGGACAGCATTGTCACATCACACACCCCTGCCACAGACCAATCTTCACATGAAACCACTTACTGCTCCCTCCCCCCACTTAAAAACTGCTGACACATTCACTCAGTTTCTCCCAAAACCCTTCCCTTTCTTCATCTTGCTTCTCATGGCCAGATGCATAAGCAATTATAATCACTCATCTCCCATCAGTCTTCTTTCATTTTTACCCTTATCAGTTTCTAGCTCACTTATATGCCATCATTCACACATTCCCAAAAATCCTGCTTAACCTGTAGTGCTGCCACTTCCTTAGCTCATGTCCTCCGACCATCCCCTTAGGAGGAAGTGCTCCTTGTCTTCAAATGCTCAGGCTAGGGTGTCTGAATGTTTGTGGATGTAACCAATATGAGAAGAAAGGAGAGAGAAGTATTATGCTTGAGGATAAGATCTTGGATGTTCTGGCTATGAGTGAAACAGCGCTTAAGGATAAAGGGGAAGAATGGTTTGGAATATCTTAAAGTCAGGGGTTAGTGTGAGGGCAAAAGCTAAGGAAGGGGGAGCATTACTGCTGAAGCCAATATGGGAATGTTTGAGAGAGAGAAAGGGAGTTCCAGACTGATATAGATAGAAAAGAAAGTGGATTGCGAAAGTTAGGTGCTTATGCAGCTGAGTGAGTATGACAGCAGTTTCGATGTAAAAAATTAGGTATAAGTGATGGATGATTTGAATATGGAGAGTAATGTGGCAGCTATGGGTATAGTTGAAGGGCATGGGGTATTCATTAAGGTGAATGGAAATGGTGAATAGCTTGTGGAGTTGTGTGGTATAAAAGGCTGGTGATTGGTAATACCTGGTTTAAAAGAGGGACACACGAAAGTATATGTATATGTGTAGGAGAGATGTTCACTGGGCGTTATTGGATTACATACTAATTGTTAGGTGTATGAAAGAGAGAGAGACTTGGATATGAATATGCTGAGAGGCATAGCTGGTGGGATGTGTGATGATTTCCAGGTAGAGGGGAGGGTGAAGATTTGTAGTGGTTTTCAGAAAAGAGAAAACATTATCAGTTGTAAGAGATCTATGAAAGCAAGTGAGCTTGGAAAACAGAACTATGTGAAGAAAAACTGGAAAGATTAAGTGTAGATTGGTAAAAGGTGAGAGTGAAGAAGCTAGGGGAGTAGGCAAGGAATGGAAGGTATTTAGGGAATCAGTGTTAGCATGTGTGAGGGAAGTGTGTGGCATGTATAAGGTGGGAGGTGGACAGATGAGAAAGGATAGTGACTGGTGGGCATGATGAAGAAAAGTTGCTAGTGAAAGAGAAAAGAGAGGTATATGGGCATTCATTAAAGGGAAGAAGTGCAAATGATTGGGAGATGAATAAGAAAAACAGTAGGAGTTCAAGAGGACAGTGTAGGGGTTGAAAGAGAGGACAAATGAGAATTGGGGTGTGCAAGTATTTTTAAACTTAAGGGAGACTAAAATGTTGTGTTAGGAGGTTATTAGCATAAGGAATATAAGAGAATAAATGGGAACATTGGTGAAAGGGGCAAATAGGGAAGTAATAACAAGTAGTGATAAGGTTAGGAGATGGGATGAGTACTTTAAAGGATTGTTTAACATGTTTGATGATACTGTAACAGATTTATGGTGTTTAGGTTGGCAGCCAACAAACCAGGGAGGTATATTACCAGTACTACCCACTTGGGTATCGAGAGGATTAATGACATCTGCTTAGTGAGTCAACTTTTTAGTGGTTGTTTAGTTACACTCTTCCGACCTAGGTAGCTGTCTTTTCTTTCTGCCTCACTAACATGTCGACTACTGGCATCCTGTCCACAAACATACAATCTCTCCTTGTCATATGTAACACTTGACAACACTTAACTTATGCTGCTCATTCTTTGTAACTCTAGATTTTCCTGCAGTGACCACTTTGCATGAGCCCTGTCTTTCAGCAAAACGGTATGAGCAGTGGATAGAAGTAGTAGGTGGAAACAATTTGGTAGGATCATTTGGTAGAAACATTAGGTAGAAGTAGTAGGTAGAAGTATTCATTATAAACACTAGTTAGGATCATCTGCAAACACTGCACTAGACTTGTCTTCTGCCAGTGGCCTGTTAAGGGTGAGGCACTAAAGGCTAAGAAGTGGCACTGGAACTTCTTTAGTTATGGAGACTCTGTTGTCGTGGCCATCGCTTTAGGGGAGTTCCAGTTGGAACAGGTGTCAGAGATATAGTTAGACGATAGATAGATGTGTGAAATGAGAGTCTGGGAAAATGGTTTGATGAAGAGAGAAAAGATAGTAAAAGCCCTGCATATGATGAAATGTAGCAAGGCAGTTGGAGTGGATAGCATTTCAATTGAAAGTCTTAAGAAAGGGGATGACTGTATTGTCAGTTCATTAGTTAAGATTTTCAGTGTATGTACAAATCATGGTAAGGTGCCTAAGATTTGGTGGAATATATAAAGGCAAGGGACAAAGTTGAAAGTTAAAACTACAGAGATATAAGTTTATTAAATGTACTTGGTAAGTTGTATGGGATAGTGGTGATTGAGAGGGTGAAGGCATGTATAGAGCATTAGACTGGGGAGGAACAATGTGGTTTTAGAAGTAATAGAGGATGGAGGATGTATGGATCAGGTGCTTGCTTTGAAGAATGTGAGTGAGAATACTTAAAAGAAACAGCAGAATTTGTATGTGGAATGTATAAGTCTGGAAAAATCATATGATAAGGTTGATAGAAATGCTTTTATGGAAGGCCTTATGAATACTTGCTGAGAGAAAAGATGCTGGAAGCAGTAAGAATTTTTATTGTGTAAGGTATGTGTATGAATAGGAAAAGAGGAGAGTGAGTGGTTCCATGTGAAGGTTGGTCTGTGGCTGGGGTATGTGCTGTCACCAAGGCTGCTTAATGTGTTTATGGATGGGTTGGTGAGGGAGGTAAATTAAAAAATCTTGGAGAAACAGATGATATGCAATCTGTAGGTGCAGGGTCTGGGAAGTGAATCATTTGTTTTCTGATGACACAGCACTGGTGGCACATTCAAAAGAGAAACTGCAGAAGTTGGTAACTGAGTTTGGAAGAGTGTGTGAGAGGAGGAAGTTGAGAGTAAATTTGAATAAAAAAAGTTATTAGGTACAGCAGGGTAGAGGGACAGGTTAGTTGGGATGCGAGTTTGAATGGGGAAAACGTGGAGAAAGTGAAATGTTTTAGAAACCTGGGAGTGGATATGGCAGCAGATGGATCCATGGAAGCAGAAGTGAAACTTAGGGTTGATGAGGGGCAAAGGTTCTGGGAGCATTGAAGAATGTGTGGAAAGAGAATGTGTGGAAAGATAGTTCATCCTCTGGAAGGGCAAAAATAGGTATGTTTGAAGGTACAGTAGTCCTAACAATGCTATATGGATGTGAGGCATGGGCTGTAGATATGTGGAAGAAGGTAAATGTGTTGGATGTGAAATGTTTAAGGACATTATATGGTGTGAGAAAGTTTGATCATGTGAGTAATTAAAGGGTAAGAGGGAGTTGTGGTACTAAAAAGAGTGTGGTTGGGAAAGCTGAAGTTCTGTGCTTAAAATGGTATGAACATATGAAGATAATTAGTGAAGTGAGGTTGACAAAAGAGGACATACATGTCAGAAGTGGCGGGAAAATTGGGAGATCAAACAGGAGATGGAAGGATTTTTAGTGGTTGGGACTTGAACATGGTAAAGTATAAAAGATATGCACAAGACAAAGTAATTGAAGTGATGTAGTAAACATTTCGATGTGCTGTTAGTGGAGTGATCTAGGGCCTGTGAAGTGGTTGATGAAACCATGAAAAGGTTTGTGGGGTTTGATTGTGGATAGGGGGCTGTGGTTTTGTTGCATTACACATGACAGCTAAAGAATGGATGTAAGCAAATGTGGCCTTTCTTTGTCTGTTCTTGGTATTACCTCATGAATGCAGGAAACAGCAAACAAGTATTGGAATAAAAATGTTACTGGACCCTGCCTGCCAGAGGTTCCACTGCGAGTGAAAAGTCACCATCTCATCAAGGACTTCTCACTTCAAAGAAGTTCACATCCCTTTCTGCTGGAAAGAGCACAGTCTTGGGCTGCAGGAGCCTTTAGAAAGAGGTCTTGGGTAACACCAGGACTCTTTCTTATAAACTAGGCCTTAGGTCCATCTATCTGTCTATTTATATCTCCAACGCCCATTCCAACTGAAACTCCCTCAAAGGCGTGGCCATGGCAGCATAGTCTTCATAAATAAAGAACTCCAGTGCTGATTCTTAGCCTTTAGTGCCTTACCCTTAACAGGCCACTGGCAAAGGGCAAGTCTTGAGGAGTATTTGCAGAGGCTTCTTAATGACTGCTTCTATGTCATGTTCCTACCTACTACTTCTACCTAATGTTTCAACCTAATGTTCCTACCTAAATATTTCTACCTATTACTTCTATCTACTGCTCCTACCATCTTGCCAAAAGGCAGGGCTAGCACACAGTACTCACCACAGGAAAATCTAGAGTTATGAAGAATGAGCTGCATGAGTTAAATGTTGTTAAGTGTTACATATGACAAGGAAAGATTATATGTTTATGGACAGAATCCCAGAAGTCCACATGTTAGTGAAGCAGAAAGAAAAGACAGTTACCTAGGTCAGAGGAGTGCAACCTTTTTTTTTTTTTGTGTGTGTGTGTGTGTGTGTGTGTGTGTGTAAATTGACACTTTAAAGGAAATTGCTTGAAAGCTATTGCTTCATCAAAAGGACTAATATCATGCACTAACTTTTGATGAGCTTTATCATAATTAGAGGTGGAAAATAGAATTTTTCATTCCTCATCAGGACTGTTATCCTATTGCCTCTGACATTGCCACAGGGAACACACTTATTTTTTGCTGGTTTCCTCTATAGCTAGCACATAACCAAATAACCCAGTTGGCCTATATGAGTCTTTAATTGAATTAGGTATTTTCCATTTTAAGTGATCAAATTATCTAGCATTATCATCTTTGAAGTGCTCAAGAATGGTATAGTAATAAAGCCTTAGACCTGTTCTGTGTATGTTGTATAGCATTGCAGATTTGAAAATATTTACTAGGAGCATTGTCATGAAAATGATAGCATAAAAGAGTAACTTACTTTTTTATGTTATTGTTTTTTTATGATAGTGGTGTGATATCACTGATCAACAAGATTTTGAATATTTTTTGTCCCACAAACTAAAATAGGTGAACCTTATAGTACCATTTATGCTGAATGTGAACCTATTTTTAGAATATTTCTATCAGGTGTGGGTTTTTAAGGTGATCAAGCAATTGAATTTTACAGTAAGTGTTTATTACTCATTCATGAATAAGCCTGGTATTACACTTAAAGAACTTACCTTTGAAATGTAGAAATATACTATTTTCAGCCATATTTGGCCTCATGAACTTTCCTCGTTAGTGTCCATTAGTAATCTGTCAATGTAGAGGGGCTCCACTTTCCTTGTACCACTTCTCCATGTCCAAAATGTCCTGGTGAAATCTTTCACTCTGCTCATTCTTGACTGCCCCAAGATTATCCACAAAAAAGACTGAGTCCAAAAAGTGAATTTTTAAACTCATATTGCAACCCATACCCTTATATGGAGTCAACAGATCTTTTACAACATCGCAGTAGTTTTCTGATCTGTGATTCCCCCAAAATCTTTGCAAACTCTCTTAAATGAGAGCCATGCAGTTTTTTCAACTTCATTAAACTCTCATCAAACTTTTCATCTTGAAGCAGTTCCCCGATCTGTGGTCCTACAAAAATACCCTCCTTGATTTTTGCATCACTGATTCTAGGGAATTTATCCCCCATATTTGTGAATCCATGGCTAGTTTTATGCCTTACCTTTGACAAAGTTCTTCGTCAGCTTCAGCCTCATGTGCAAAGGAGGTAGATAGATTTTGATGACATTCTTCTTCAGTGGAAAGTGCCGCAACCTTTAGGTCACCACATACATTCCACTTAAAGTCCCTATACTTAATTTTTTCCCAAAGAAGCTGTGATTCCTTCATGTTAGCTGTGTGAGCCAGAGGAACGGAAAAGTCATTTCCATTGTGGGGCAGAACCACTTTCAAGCTTACTCTTGATGAGTCAAGAAACAAGTGTCATTCATCTGTGTAATATTCATGGCCAAGTGCCACCATAACAGAACAAACATCATTGCAAAACACCAAACCATCTTCAAGGGAGAAAAATTCTTTGAAAATGACATGGCGATCACGATGAAAAGAAACTTTAGTTTCATTTTAGAACAGATTCCACCCCTTTAACCTGGAACCCAAAATTTCAGTTTGCTTCTTAGACAAATTCATATCGCAGACAAGATCATTAAGATCTCCTTGACTTGGCAGATGTAGTTCACTTGAAGAACAGCTTGCTTCAAATGTTGGATCCATATTGCCTTCTATTTGGTCTACTTTCTCATCACCAGATTCATTGTCACTCAGTTTCATGTTTCTTGGAGGCTCTGGTGCAGGTAATTCCTGACTGTGAGGTACTGGCCTTATAGCAGATAGTAAATTAGGATGTTTAACATCATGCTTGGATTTTAATGTTATACCATTTATGTTAGTCAGGCAGAAGTGGCAATCCAAAGGGTGATCTTTGGGTTCTCTTCAAACCATCGAAATGGGAAAAGGCATACGGTGTGAATCTTTTTTCCATGCTGTGAGAAGCATGATACATGTAACACAACAAATATGGGTGGCCCAACTTTTATCCTGGTCAACCATTTTACAACCAAAGTAATACTCGTAGCATTTTTAATGAAGGGTGTGAAAGAACCATTTTGCAATGTGAATGTCACTTCACTGCAGATGTACCAGAAAGAACTTTGACTATTTGCAGTTTCTTGGCATTGTAATAGTGGATGGGGTATTGAAATGGGAAATGGCATACGGTATGAATCTTTTTTCCATGCTGTGAGAAGCATAATACATGTGACACAACAAATATGGGTGGCCCAACTTTTATCCTGGTCAACCTTTTTACAACCAAAGTAATACTCAAAGCATTTTTAATGAAGGGTGTGAAAGAACCATTTTGCAGTATGAATGTCAATTCACTGCAGATGTACCAGAAAGAACTTAGACTATTTGCACAGTTTCTCGGCATTATAATGGTGGATGGGGTATCAGCACAACAGTTGAATGCACAAAAGCACAATCTGTCACTAGATTGGAAAAGACACTGTTAACACATTGAGTTTTAGCCTACAACTGACAGAGAATACTACTTAGGAGTGGGTACTGTTTGAATGTCCCATCATATCCAGTCTTGTTTCTGTAGGCACCTTGTGACTCGTTTATCTAGACTTGTGCTTTCAAAAAGAAGCTGTTGCACTTCACAAACAATGAGAATAGCTGTGTTAAACTTCTTGTTTCAAGTGCTCCGTAGTGCAGTGCTACATATATGATGTATGTAATGATATGTGAGTATGCTGGAAAGAAATAACTGGGTGATAGAGAAATTCTGAAGATGTATTTGGATTGAGCATGCAGAAATACATAAGAAGCAGATATTTTTATTTTTCCATGGGACAGAATGTGTTGACCAGTGTACTTAGTAGACAAAATGGCAAGTCTGCCTAAAGAAAGCAGTTTTCTCTGCTGCTTGTTAGCCTGTGAGGTTAGCATTGGAGACTCAAGGTTGGCAAAATTATTCCCACAAAAGTTCATGCCTTGTACATGGGAATGTAGTTAATGATTTTAAATAGACAAATGTATAAATAATACTTTCCTTTAATGTTTTACCCAATCCATGTCTTTCTCTTTTGTAATGTTAGATCCCTTAGTCAACATCTTAAATTCCAGAATGAAATTTTATGGATGCTTTACCTACTAACATATTTCATTCAGGATGATGCTGTGGCACGAATAGTAAGTCTTGAGCGACAGCTTTCAGAGCTCCAAGAGTCACATCAAAAATCTGAGGCTAGATTAAGAGATGTAACACGAACCCTCTCAGAATTGGAAGAAAAGAAACGCTATGCTGATGATAAACTAAACAAAGCAGTGTCTCAAGCCAGTCAGCAGGTGAGTTATGCCTCATCATTTCCAGTACCTAGTATCTACTCGTCTTATATTAGAAATAATTTTTCATGTATTTTTACTGTATATGTATATATTTATTCTTTATTCTATTATACTTTGTCACTGTATCCCGCATTAGCGAGGTAGCACAAGGAAACAGACGAAAGAATGGCCTAACCCACCCGCATGCACCTATATGTATATATATATATATATATATATATATATATATATATATATATATATTTTTTTTTTTTTTTTTTTTTTTTTTTTATACTTTGTCGCTGTCTCCCGCGTTTGCGAGGTAGCGCAAGGAAACAGACGAAAGAAATGGCCCAACCCCCCCATACACATGTATATACATATGTCCACACATGCAAATATACATACCTACACAGCTTTCCATGGTTTACCCCAGACGCTTCACATGCCTTGATTCAATCCACTGACAGCACGTCAACCCCGGTATACCACATCGCTCCAATTCACTCTATTCCTTGCCCTCCTTTCACCCTCCTGCATGTTCAGGCCCCGATCACACAAAATCTTTTTCACTCCATCTTTCCACCTCCAATTTGGTCTCCCTCTTCTCCTCGTTCCCTCCACCTCCGACACATATATCCTCTTGGTCAATCTTTCCTCACTCATTCTCTCCATGTGCCCAAACCACTTCAAAACACCCTCTTCTGCTCTCTCAACCACGCTCTTTTTATTTCCACACATCTCTCTTACCCTTACGTTACTCACTCGATCAAACCACCTCACACCACACATTGTCCTCAAACATCTCATTTCCAGCACATCCATCCTCCTGCGCACAACTCTATCCATAGCCCACGCCTCGCAACCATACAACATTGTTGGAACCACTATTCCTTCAAACATACCCATTTTTGCTTTCCTGAGATAATGTTCTCGACTTCCACACATTCTTCAAGGCCCCCAGAATTTTCGCCCCCTCCCCCACCCTATGATCCACTTCCGCTCCATGGTTCCATCCGCTGCCAGATCCACTCCCAGATATCTAAAACACTTCACTTCCTCCAGTTTTTCTCCATTCAAACTCACCTCCCAATTGACTTGACCCTCAACCCTACTGTACCTAATAACCTTGCTCTTATTCACATTTACTCTTAACTTTCTTCTTCCACACACTTTACCAAACTCAGTCACCAGCTTCTGCAGTTTCTCACATGAATCAGCCACCAGCGCTGTATCATCAGCGAACAACAACTGACTCACTTCCCAAGCTCTCTCATCCCCAACAGACTTCATACTTGCCCCTCTTTCCAAAACTCTTGCATTTACCTCCCTAACAACCCCATCCATAAACAAATTAAACAACCATGGAGACATCACACACACCCTGCCGCAAACCTACATTCACTGAGAACCAATCACTTTCCTCTCTTCCTACACGTACACATGCCTTACATCCTCGATAAAAACTTTTCACTGCTTCTAACAACTTTCCTCCCACACCATATATTCTTAATACCTTCCACAGAGCATCTCTATCAACTCTATCATATGCCTTCTCCAGATCCATAAATGCTACATACAAATCCATTTGCTTTTCTAAGTATTTCTCACATACATTCTTCAAAGCAAACACCTGATCCACACATCCTCTACCACTTTTGAAACCACACTGCTCTTCCCCAATCTGATGCTCTGTACATGCCTTCACCCTCTCAATCAATACCCTCCCATATAATTTACCAGGAATACTCAACAAACTTATACCTCTGTAATTTGAGCATATATATATATATATATATATATATCTTTTTTTTTTCTTTTTATTCTCCCTAAAATTTAATGATACTCTCTCACCCCAACTCTCATTTGCCCTTTTTTTCACCTCTTGCACCTTTCTCTTGACCTCCTGTCTCTTTCTTTTATACTTCTCCCACTCAATTGCATTTTTTCCCTGCAAAAATCGTCCAAATGCCTCTCTCTTCTCTTTCACTAATACTCTTACTTCTTCATCCCACCACTCACTACCCTTTCTAAACAGCCCACCTCCCACTCTTCTCATGCCACAAGCATCTTTTGCGCAATCCATCACTGATTCCCTAAATACATCCCATTCCTCCCCCACTCCCCTTACTTCCATTGTTCTCACCTTTTTCCATTCTGTACACAGTCTCTCCTGGTACTTCCCCACACAGGTCTCCTTCCCAAGCTCACTTACTCTCACCACCTTCTTCACCCCAACATTCACTCCTCTTTTCTGAAAACCCATACTAATCTTCACCTTAGCCTCCACAAGATAATGATCAGACATCCCTCCAGTTGCACCTCTCAGCACATTAACATCCAAAAGTCTCTCTTTCGCGCGCCTGTCAATTAACACGTAATCCAATAACGCTCTCTGGCCATCTCTCCTACTTACATAAGTATACTTATGTATATCTCGCTTTTTAAACCAGGTATTCCCAATCATCAGTCCTTTTTCAGCACATAAATCTACAAGCTCTTCACCATTTCCATTTACAACACTGAACACCCCATGCATACCAATTATTCCCTCAACTGCCACATTACTCACCTGGAGGTAAATAGGGTGCGTAAGACAAGGGAGCAAATGGGAACTTCAGTGAAGGGCGCAAATGGGGAGGTGATAACAAGTAGCGGTGATGTGAGAAGGAGATGGAATGAGTATTTTGAAGGTTTGCTGAATGTGTCTGATGACAGAGTGGCAGATATAGGGTGTTTTGGTCGAGGTGGTGTGCAAAGTGAGAGGGTTAGGGAAAATGATTTGGTAAACAGAGAAGAGGTAGTAAAAGCTTTGCGGAAGATGAAAGCCGGCAAGGCAGCAGGTTTGGATGGTATTGCAGTGGAATTTATTAAAAAAGGGGGTGACTGTATTGTTGACTGGTTGGTAAGGTTATTTAATGTATGTATGACTCATGGTGAGGTGCCTGAGGATTGGCGGAATGCGTGCATAGTGCCATTGTACAAAGGCAAAGGGGATAAGAGTGAGTGCTCAAATTACAGAGGTATAAGTTTGTTGAGTATTCCTGGTAAATTATATGGGAGGGTATTGATCGAGAGGGTGAAGGCATGTACAGAGCATCAGATTGGGGAAGAGCAGTGCGGTTTCAGAAGTGGTAGAGGATGTGTGGATCAGGTGTTTGCTTTGAAGAATGTATGTGAGAAATACTTAGAAAAGCAAATGGATTTGTATGTAGCATTTATGGATCTGGAGAAGGCATATGATAGAGTTGATAGAGATGCTCTGTGGAAGGTATTAAGAATATATGGTGTGGGAGGCAAGTTGTTAGAAGCAGTGAAAAGTTTTTATCGAGGATGTAAGGCATGTGTACGTGTAGGAAGAGAGGAAAGTGATTGGTTCTCAGTGAATGTAGGTTTGCGGCAGGGGTGTGTGATGTCTCCATGGTTGTTTAATTTGTTTATGGATGGGGTTGTAAGGGAGGTAAATGCAAGAGTCCTGGAAAGAGGGGCAAGTATGAAGTCTGTTGGGGATGAGAGAGCTTGGGAAGTGAGTCAGTTGTTGTTCGCTGATGATACAGCGCTGGTGGCTGATTCATGTGAGAAACTGCAGAAGCTGGTGACTGAGTTTGGTAAAGTGTGTGGAAGAAGAAAGTTGAGAGTAAATGTGAATAAGAGCAAGGTTATTAGGTACAGTAGGGGTGAGGGTCAAGTCAATTGGGAGGTGAGTTTGAATGGAGAAAAACTGGAGGAAGTGAAGTGTTTTAGATATCTGGGAGTGGATCTGTCAGCAGATGGAACCATGGAAGCGGAAGTGGATCATAGGGTGGGGGAGGGGGCGAAAATTTTGGGAGCCTTGAAAAATGTGTGGAAGTCGAGAACATTATCTCGGAAAGCGAAAATGGGTATGTTTGAGGGAATAGTGGTTCCAACAATGTTGTATGGTTGCGAGGCGTGGGCTATGGATAGAGATGTGCGCAGGAGGATGGATGTGCTGGAAATGAGATGTTTGAGGACAATGTGTGGTGTGAGGTGGTTTGATCGAGTAAGTAACGTAAGGGTAAGAGAGATGTGTGGAAATAAAAAGAGCGTGGTTGAGAGAGCAGAAGAGGGTGTTTTGAAATGGTTTGGGCACATGGAGAGAATGAGTGAGGAGAGATTGACCAAGAGGATATATGTGTCGGAGGTGGAGGGAACGAGGAGAAGAGGGAGACCAAATTGGAGGTGGAAAGATGGAGTGAAAAAGATTTTGTGTGATCGGGGCCTGAACATGCAGGAGGGTGAAAGGAGGGCAAGGAATAGAGTGAATTGGAGTCATGTGGTATACAGGGGTTGACGTGCTGTCAGTGGATTGAATCAAGGCATGTGAAGCGTCTGGGGTAAACCATGGAAAGCTGTGTAGGTATGTATATTTGCGTGTGTGGACGTGTGTATGTACATGTGTATGGGGGGGGGGGGGTTGGGCCATTTCTTTCGTCTGTTTCCTTGCGCTACCTCGCAAACGCGGGAGACAGCGACAAAGTATAAAAAAAAAAAAAAAAAAAAAAAAAAAAAAAAAAAATATATATATATATATATATATATATATATATATATATATATATATATTCCCTGGGGATAGGGGAGAAAGAATACTTCCCACGTATTCCCTGCGTGTCGTAGAAGGCGACTAAAAGGGAAGGGAGCGGGGGGCTGGAAATCCTCCCCTCTCGTTTTTTTTTTTTTTTTTTTTTTTTTTTTTTTTCAATTTTCCAAAAGAAGGAACAGAGAAGAGGGCCAGGTGAGGATATTCCCTCAAAGGCCCAGTCCTCTGTTCTTAACGCTACCTCGCTATCGTGGGAAATGGCGAATAGTATGAAAAAAAAAAAAAAAATATATATATATATATATGTATATATATACGTCCACACACGCACATATACATACCTATACATTTCAGCGTATACATAAATATACATACACAGACATATACATATATACACATGTACATAATTCATACTTGCTGCCTTTATTCATTCCTGTCTACACCCTGCTACACATGAAATGACGTTCTCCTCCCCCCTCACGCTTGTGAGGTAGCACTAGGAAAAGGCAACAAAGGCCACATTTGTTCACACTCAGTCTCTAGCTGTCATGTATAATGCACCAAAACCACAGCTCCCTTTCCACATCCAGGCCCCACAAAACTTTCCATGGTTTACCCCAGACACTTTACATACCCCACAAAACTTTCCATGGCTTACCCCAGATGCTTCACATGCCCTGGTTCAATCCATTGACTGCATGTCGACTCCAGTATACCAAATCTTTCCAATTTACTCTACTCCTTGCACACCTTTCACCTTCCTGTATGTTCAGGCCCTGATTGCTCAATATCTTTTTCACTCCCACCTTCCACCTCCAGTTTGGTCTTCCACTTCCCCTTGTTCCCTCCACCTCTGACATATATATCTTCTTTGTCAATCTATCCTCACTCATCCTCTCCATGTGACCAGACCATTTCAATACACCCTCTTCTGCTCTCTCAACCAGACTCTTTTTATCACCACACATCCCTCTTACATTTTCATTACTTACTTGATCAAACCACCTCACACCACATATGGTCCTCAAACATTTTATTTCCAACGCACCCACTCTCCTCTGCACAACCCTACATATAGCCCATGCTTTGCAACCATATAACATTTTTGGAACCACTATTCCCTCAAAAATACCCATTTTTGCTCTCTGAGATAATTTTCTCGCCTTCCACACATTTTTCAATGCTCCCAGAACCTTCGCCCCCTTCCCTACCCTGTGACTCACTTCCACTTCCATGGTTCTATCCACTGCTAAATCCAGTCCCAAATATCTAAAACACTTAATTTCCTCCAGTTTTTTCCATTCAAACTTACCTCCCAATTTACTTGTGCCTCAACCCTACTGAACCTAATAACCTTGCTCTTATTCACATTTACTCTCAGCAGTCTTTCACCCACTTTACCAAACTCAGTCACCAACTTTTGCAGTTTCTCACTCGAATCAGCCACAAGTGCGGTATCATCAACAACTGACTCATTTCCCAAACCCCCTCATCCACAACACACTGCATACTTGCCCCTCTCTCCAAAACTCTTGCATTCACCTCCCCAACAACCCCATCCATAAACAAAATTTAACAACCATGGAGACATCACACACCCCTGCAGCAGACCGACATTCACTGGGAACCTCTCACTTTCCTCTCTTCCTACTTGCACACATGCCTTGCATCCTTGATAAATACCATTCACTGCTTCTAGCAACTTACCTCCCACACCATATACTCTTAATACCTTCCACAGAGCATCTCTATCAACTCTTATCATATGCCTTCTCCAGATCAATAAATGCTACATACAAATCCATCTGCTTTTCTAAGTATTTCTCACATACATTTTTCAAAGTAAACACCTGATACACACATCCTCTACCACTTCTGAAACCACACTGCTCTTCCCCAATCGGATGCTTTGTGCATGCCTTTACCTTCTCAGTGAATAGCCTCCCATATAATTTCCCAGGAATACTCAACAAACTTATATCTCTGTAATTTGAACACTCACCTTTATCCCCTTTCCCTTCTGCCAATCATCAGGCACTTTACCATGAACCATACAAACATTGTATAACCTTACCAACCAGTCAACAACACAGTCACCCCCTTTTTTAATAAATTCCACTGCAATACCATTCAAGCCTGCCGCCTTGCCAGCTTTCATCTTCCGCAGAGCTTTTACTACCTCTTCTCTGTTTACCAAACCATTTTCCCTGACCCTCTCACTTCACACACCTCCTCTACCAAAACACCCTATATTTGCCACTCCTTCTCCTTCTCACTTCACCACTACTTGTTATTACCTCCCCATTAGCCCCCTTCACCGATGTTCCCATTTGTTCTCTTGTCTTACGCACTTTATTTACCTCCTTCCAAAACATCTTTTTATTTTCCCTAAAGTTCAATGATACTCTAACACCTCAACTCTCATTTGCCTTCTTTTTCACCTCTTATATTATTTATTATACTTAGTTGCTGTTTCCCGCATTAGCGAAGTACTGCAAGGAAAAAGACGAAAGAATGGCCCAACCCATCCACATACACATGTATATATATAAAAGCCCACACAAGCACATATACGTACATATGCATTTCAACATATATATTCATATACATACACAGACATATATACACAGATGCATATATACACATGTACATATTCATACTTGCTGCCTTCATCCATTCCTGCCGCCACCCCGCCACACATGAAGTGGCATCCCTCTCTCCCTGTGCACAGGCCTGAGGTAGTGCTAAGAAAAGACAAGAAAGGCCACATTCGTTCACTCTCAGTCTCTAGCTGACGTGTGTAATTCACCGAAACCACAGCTCCCTTTCCGCATCCAGGCCCCTCAAAACCTTCCATGGTTTACCCCAGATGCTTCATATGCCCTGGTTCAATCCATTGACTGCACGTCGACCCTGGTATACCACATCGTTCCAGTTCACTCTACTCCTTGCACGCCTT
This sequence comes from Panulirus ornatus, assembly GCF_036320965.1. Classification (NCBI taxonomy): domain Eukaryota; kingdom Metazoa; phylum Arthropoda; class Malacostraca; order Decapoda; family Palinuridae; genus Panulirus; species Panulirus ornatus. The sequence continues at coordinate 18,794,836 of NC_092282.1, forward strand.
TCACCCTCCTGTATGATCAGGCCCAGATCACTCAAAATCTTTTTCACTCCCTCCGTCCACCTCCAGTTTGGTCTCCCGCTTCCCCTCGTTCCCTCCACCTCTGACACATATATCTTCTTTGTCAATCTTTCCTCACTCATCCTCTCCATGTGACCAGACCATTTCAATACATCCTCTTCTGCTCTCTCAACCACACTCTTTTTATTACCACACATCTCCCTTACCCTTTCATTACTTACTTGATCAAACCACCTCACACCACATATTGTCCTCAGACATCTCATTTCCAACACATTCACCCTCCTCTGCACCATCCTATCTATAGTCCATACCTCACAACCATATAACATTATTGAAACTACTATTCCTTCAAACATATCCATTTTTGCTCCGTGATAATGTTCTCGCCTTCCACACATTCTTCAACGCTCCCAGAACCTTCGTCCCCTCCCCCACCCTGTGGCCCACCTCCACTTCCATGGTTCCATCCGCTGCCAAATCCACTCCGAGATATCTAAAACACTTCACTTCCTCAAGTTTTTCTCCATTCAAACTTACCTCCCAATTATCTTTTCCCTCAACCCTACTGAACCTAATAACCTTGCTCTTATTCACACTTACTCTCAGCTTTCTTCTTCCATACACTTTACCAAACTCAGTCAGCAGCTTCTGCAGTTTCTCACCCAAATCAGCCACCAGTGCTGTATCATCAGCGAACAACAACTGACTCACTTCCCAAGCCCTCTCATCCAAAACAGACTGCATACTTGTCCCTTTCTCCAGAACTCTTGCATTTAGCTCCCTAACAACCCCATCCATAAACAAATTAAACAACCATGGAGACATCATGCACCGCTGCCACAAACCGACATTCACTGGGAACCAATCACTTTCCTTTCTTCCTATTTGTACACATGCCTTACATCCTCGATAAAAACTTTTCACTGCTTCTAGCAACTTACCTCCCACACCATATACTCTTAATAGCTTCCACAGAGCATCTCTATCAACATATATACAGATATATACATATATGCACATGTATGTTTTTTATTCGGTTGGCTTCTTGCAATTCCTGTCGCTACCCCACCACTTAGGAAATAGCAAAATTTTCTTTATGGATATTTTTTTTACATTTATTGGAGATCTGACAATAGTGCTTTATAATTTTTCCCTTTTTACAACTATTCTCTTTCCTTAAATGGGGTCATTAGTGAGAAGAGCAGATGGAAATTTGGTACTAAAAATGGAGATGTGCAAAGGAGGTAAAAGATTATTTTAGACAGCTGAATGTGTCATGGGTGGCAGATTCTTTTCATGTGATGGACTTGTATTGAAGCCACACATGCCTTAAAGTATCAAAATACATAAGTAGTGTATAGAGTTATGGTTGTATGTAAATGTTTCCATTAGTAAAGAGAAACAAAAATATCACTTGCAGTTAATGACAATAATATGAATAATTCTTACCCAAGAAATACACTTGTAGCTGCTTTGATTAATGTTGCTGCTGCTTCCTGATATCTGGCACCTCTTATATATGATTGTTACATCTAGTCCCCACATCCCTGTGACCCAATGAAAAAGTAAGCAATATATAGACAAGAAAGAATAAGAAAATATAAAAGACTGCTCTTCACTGAAGTTCAGTGAAGTTAGAACTTCAGTGAAGGGCGCAAATGGGGAGGTGATAACAAGTAGTGGTGATGTGAGAAGGAGATGGAGTGAGTATTTTGAAGGTTTGTTAAATGTGTTTGATGATAGAGTGGCAGATATAGGGTGTTTTGGTCGAGGTGGTGTGCAAAGTGAGAGGGTTAGGGAAAATGATTTGGTAAACAGAGAAGAGGTAGTAAAAGCTTTGCAGAAGATGAAAGCCGGCAAGGCAGCAGGTTTGGATGGTATTGCAGTGGAATCTATTAAAAAAGGGGGTGACTGTATTGTTGACTGGTTGGTAAGGTTATTTAATGTATGTATGACTCATGGTGAGGTGCCTGAAGATTGGCGGAATGCGTGCATAGTGCCATTGTACAAAGGCAAAGGGGATAAGAGTGAGTGCTCAAATTACAGAGGTATAAGTTTGTTGAGTATTCCTGGTAAATTATATGGGAGGGTATTGATTGAGAGGGTGAAGGCATGTACAGAGCATCAGATTGGGGAAGAGCAGTGTGGTTTCAGAAGTGGTAGAGGATGTGTGGATCAGGTGTTTGCTTTGAAGAATGTATGTGAGAAATACTTAGAAAAGCAAATGGATTTGTATGTAGCATTTATGGATCTGGAGAAGGCATATGATAGAGTTGATAGAGATGCTCTGTGGAAGGTATTAAGAATATATGGTGTGGGAGGCAAGTTGTTAGAAGCAGTGAAAAGTTTTTATCGAGGATGTAAGGCATGTGTACGTGTAGGAAGAGAGGAAAGTGATTGGTTCTCAGTGAATGTAGGTTTGCGGCAGGGGTGTGTGATGTCTCCATGGTTGTTTAATTTGTTTATGGATGGGGTTGTTAGGGAGGTGAATGCAAGAGTTTTGGAAAGAGGGGCAAGTATGAAGTCTGTTGTGGATGAGAGAGCTTGGGAAGTGAGTCAGTTGTTGTTCGCTGATGATACAGCGCTGGTGGCTGATTCATGTGAGAAACTGCAGAAGCTGGTGACTGAGTTTGGTAAAGTGTGTGAAAGAAGAAAGTTAAGAGTAAATGTGAATAAGAGCAAGGTTATTAGGTACAGTAGGGTTGAGGGTCAAGTCAATTGGGAGGTGAGTTTGAATGGAGAAAAACTGGAGGAAGTGAAGTGTTTTAGATATCTGGGAGTGGATCTGGCAGCGGATGGAACCATGGAAGCGGAAGTGGATCATAGGGTGGGGGAGGGGGCGAAAATTCTGGGAGCCTTGAAGAATGTGTGGAAGTCGAGAACATTATCTCGGAAAGCAAAAATGGGTATGTTTGAAGGAATAGTGGTTCCAACAATGTTGTATGGTTGCGAGGCGTGGGCTATGGATAGAGTGGTGCGCAGGAGGATGGATGTGCTGGAAATGAGATGTTTGAGGACAATGTGTTGTGTGAGGTGGTTTGATCGAGTAAGTAACGTAAGGGTAAGAGAGATGTGTGGAAATAAAAAGAGCATGGTTGAGAGAGCAGAAGAGGGTGTTTTGAAATGGTTTGGGCACATGGAGAGAATGAGTGAGGAAAGATTGACCAAGAGGATATATGTGTCGGAGGTGGAGGGAACGAGGAGAAGAGGGAGACCAAAATGGAGGTGGAAAGATGGAGTGAAAAAGATTTTGTGTGATCGGGGCCTGAACATGCAGGAGGGTGAAAGGAGGGCAAGGAATAGAGTGAATTGGAGCGATGTGGTATACCGGGGGTGACGTGCTGTCAGTGGATTGAATCAGGGCATGTGAAGCGTCTGGGGTAAACCATGGAAAGCTGTGTAGGTATGTATATTTGAGTGTGTGGACGTATGTATATACATGTGTATGGGGGTGGGTTGGGCCATTTCTTTCGTCTGTTTCCTTGCACTACCTCGCAAACGCAGGAGACAGCAAAAAAAAAAAAAAAAGAAAAAAAAAAAAAGACTGCTCTGGTTGCAATGGTTAGTTACTCTAGCAAATGATCACTCATCAAAGTGAACACTCACTGGGAAATAGGAGTGCCGACCAGTATCACCTTGAGCTTGATAATTTTAACTAGCATCGCATGGGTAAGTATATCATGGTCAATCCATATATCAGCACCAAGCTATAACTTGTTAAGATCATCATTTTATGAAGTGTAATGTCCATAGACATATACTCTAAAGCCTCCTAATACTTAAACCACTCTATTGTATGAAAATTATCTATTGTATTTTGTGCCTTAATGATTTCTCATGATCATAGGAGGATGCTTTACGTCGCAAAGAGAGTGAAATCCGAACCCTGAATGAAGAGCTGAGCAACACTCGTCGCAAGATGGCTGACCTTGAGCATGAGAAGAGCACACTTACTGTAAGTCTTGTGAAAACATTTTTCCCAATTTATAAATCACTGAATTTTCTCATTACATTCACCAAGGACAGGAACTGGGAGAGTGTTTCTGAATTCAGAAGAGCTGTGGCATTTCACTTCATTAAGAGCAGCTGCATCTGACAGAAACTCAAGTACTCCAGCATATGTCTTTTGTAGGCCAGACAGCCTTGGGTCCTAAGTACAAATGAAACAGTTATTAGGCCATCATATTCTCCATTAAGGTTGTTGAATGGTAGCTATCCACCAAAAGAATCTTGTAGAACATAACCCTCCCAAGTTGTTGAGCCCACATACTGAATGTCAATTAACCACCAGAAATGTTCTGCTCAGTGCAATGATGTGGTGAAGAAAGGAAACTTTAACAGTTTGAAAATATTTCATGTGCCTTAGATATTTACAGACTTTTTATGTCTGTATTCTGAGATATATCTCTGACACCCATTCCCTCCAGGAACTCCCATCAAGGGGATGGCCATACCAAAAGAGCCTCCACTTATCCATCTTTACATGCCTCCCTCTCATACACTGTACCATGCATTCTTTGTCCATTTCTTTTTCTTCAGCACTCTTCCACTTTATATCCCCATGCCACAGGTGGTCATCCTCTCACACCAAATCCTTTAATTATACTATCATACACTCTCCTTGTATACTCCCCTTTTTGCATTCTTTCCAAATCCTCAAACCACTTCAGAGTATTTCATTTCACCCTCTCCACCACTCCACAATTCATCCCTTTTGTGTTCCCTACCATACCACATCTCTTATACAACCCCCCCCCATTACTTTCTTCATTCCTTTTAGTCAAACCATATGCATCTCTCAGATAACTCATTTCCACAGCTTGGATTCATGACCTATGTGACTCATCCCATATCCATGTTTTTGCTATGTAGGTTACAATCCAGAGTACTGTGCTGTCCCTTAATCCTTTCTTCTCTTCCATAGTTATATCTCAATTCTTCATTATTCTGTTAAGAAACTCAGTGACTCTTCTATGCTGTACTTTTCTCCCCCTTATCTTTCCTTCCATAACACCATACTTCCACAAGATAGCTCTAAGATACTTAAATTCTGTCACCTCTTGCACCCTTTCTCCCATATCTATAACAGTTTAGAGCACTTCTTTCACTCTATAGGGCTTTGCAAAATCTATCCTTTCACACACCATTAATTTTACTTTTCATATTTCAAGGAGATGGCCAGAGAGCGTTATTGGATTATGTGTTAATTGACAGGCGTGCGAAAGAGAGACTTTTGGATGTTAATGTGCTGAGAGGTGCAACTGGAGGGATGTCTGATCATTATCTTGTGGAGGCTAAGGTGAAGATTTGTATGGGTTTTCAGAAAAGAAGAGTGAATGTTGTGGTGAAGAGGGTGGTGAGAGTAAGTGAGCTTGGGAAGGAGACCTGTGTGAGGAAGTACCAGGAGAGACTGAGTACAGAATGGAAAAAGGTGAGAACAATGGAAGTAAGGGGAGTGGGGGAGGAATGGGATGTATTTAGGGAATCAGTGATGGATTGCACAAAAGATGCTTGTGGCATGAGAAGAGTGGGAGGTGGGTTGATTAGAAAGGGTAGTGAGTGGTGGGATGAAGAAGTAAGATTATTAGTGAAAGAGAAGAGAGAGGCATTTGGACGATTTTTGCAGGGAAAAAATGCAATTGAGTGGGAGATGTATAAAAGAGAGACAGGAGGTCAAGAGAAAGGTGCAAGAGGTGAAAAAAAGGGCAAATGAGAGTTGGGGTGAGAGAGTATCATTAAATTTTAGGGAGAATAAAAAGATGTTCTGGAAGGAGGTAAATAAAGTGCGTAAGACAAGGGAGCAAATGGGAACTTCAGTGAAGGGCGCAAATGGGGAGGTGATAACAAGTAGTGGTGATGTGAGAAGGAGATGGAGTGAGTATTTTGAAGGTTTGTTGAATGTGTTTGATGATAGAGTGGCAGATATAGGGTGTTTTGGTCGAGGTGGTGTGCAAAGTGAGAGGGTTAGGGAAAATGATTTGGTAAACAGAGAAGAGGTAGTGAAAGCTTTGCGGAAGATGAAAGCCGGCAAGGCAGCAGGTTTGGATGGTATTGCAGTGGAATTTATTAAAAAGGGGATGACTGTATTGTTGACTGGTTGGTAAGGTTATTTAATGTATGTATGACTCATGGTGAGGTGCCTGAGGATTGGCGGAATGCGTGCATAGTGCCATTGCACAAAGGCAAAGGGGATAAGAGTGAGTGCTCAAATTACAGAGGTATAAGTTTGTTGAGTATTCCTGGTAAATTATATGGGAGGGTATTGATTGAGAGGGTGAAGGCATGTACAGAGCATCAGATTGGGGAAGAGCAGTGTGGTTTCAGAAGTGGTAGAGGATGTGTGGATCAGGTGTTTGCTTTGAAGAATGTATGTGAGAAATACTTAGAAAAGCAAATGGATTTGTATGTAGCATTTATGGATCTGGAGAAGGCATATGATAGAGTTGATAGAGATGCTCTGTGGAAGGTATTAAGAATATATGGTGTGGGAGGAAAGTTATTAGAAGCAGTGAAAAGTTTTTATCGAGGATGTAAGGCATGTGTACGTGTAGGAAGAGAGGAAAGTGATTGGTTCTCAGTGAATGTAGGTTTGCGGCAGGGGTGTGTGATGTCTCCATGGTTGTTTAATTTGTTTATGGATGGGGTTGTTAGGGAGGTAAATGCAAGAGTTTTGGAAAGAGGGGCAAGTATGAAGTCTGTTGGGGATGAGAGAGCTTGGGAAGTGAGTCAGTTGTTGTTCGCTGATGATACAACGCTGGTGGCTGATTCATGTGAGAAACTGCAGAAGCTGGTGACTGAGTTTGGTAAAGTGTGTGGAAGAAGAAAGTTAAGAGTAAATGTGAATAAGAGCAAGGTTATTAGGTACAGTAGGGTTGAGGGTCAAGTCAATTGGGAGGTGAGTTTGAATGGAGAAAAACTGGAGGAAGTGAAGTGTTTTAGATATCTGGGAGTGGATCTGGCAGCGGATGGAACCATGGAAGCGGAAGTGGATCATAGGGTGGGGGAGGGGGCGAAAATTCTGGGGGCCTTGAAGAATGTGTGGAAGTCGAGAACATTATCTCGGAAAGCAAAAATGGGTATGTTTGAAGGAATAGTGGTTCCAACAATGTTGTATGGTTGCGAGGCATGGGCTATGGATAGAGTTGTGCGCAGGAGGATGGATGTGCTGGAAATGAGATGTTTGAGGACAATGTGTGGTGTGAGGTGGTTTGATCGAGTGAGTAACGTAAGGGTAAGAGAGATGTGTGGAAATAAAAAGAGCGAGGTTGAGAGAGCAGAAGAGGGTGTTTTGAAGTGGTTTGGGCACATGGAGAGAATGAGTGAGGAAAGATTGACCAAGAGGATATATGTGTCGGAGGTGGAGGGAACGAGGAGAAGAGGGAGACCAAATTGGAGGTGGAAAGATGGAGTGAAAAAGATTTTGCGTGATCGGGGCCTGAACATGCAGGAGGGTGAAAGGAGGGCAAGGAATAGAGTGAATTGGAGCGATGTGGTATACCGGGTTTGACGTGCTGTCAGTGGATTGAATCAAGGCATGTGAAGCGTCTAGGGTAAACCATGGAAAGCTATGTAGGTATGTATATTTGAGTGTGTGGACGTATGTATATACATGTGTATGGGGGGGTTGGGCCATTTCTTTCGTCTGTTTCCTTGCGCTACCTCGCAAACGCGGGAGACAGCGACAAAGTATAATAAAAAAAAAATATAAATAAATATTTCAAGGAATATGGTCAGAGAACCTTAGTGACATATAATCGTAGTCTTGTTCATCCTTGTCTTGAGGTTCATTTTCATGACTCACTCTGAACCCAATGCTTAAGGCATATTACCTGCACAACGTTAACATATTTCGTTAGTTATTGAGTTCAGTGACCAGATTAAGTTGTGAACCTTGCAGATTTTCAGGCAGTAGATGGCAATAGACATGCTGTTCAGCAAACAGATGTGGAATATCAAGTTTGACTTCTGTCAACCAGTGATGGACTACAGAAGTCAGCATTGATAAAACCAAACTAAAAATTGTAATCATCCTTTGGTTTTCTGTGTCAACAGTCAATTGTTTAATTATGCAGATGAGTCGTTTTAGCCCCTAAAATATGAAAATAGCATGTGGTTCCTTTAAGAATTGGCTTTCCAAGCTTGTTGGTAAGCAAATGACCTATAAAAGTAATTACGGCAATGTTGGCCTTGTAGTAACTTGGGAAAAATCTCCAGAGCAATAGATAATAACGATTCCTTCCCCCATCAGTTGATGTTCTAATGGATTCTGCTTGTTTAGATATCCAGCTAGTATTAATCTATCTTCTAACAATGCATGGGAAAAAAAACTTATGCTAATCCAGTATCCCTACAACCTCCATTATAAATGCACTACCATCTGCTTGAAGTTTATACTCAAATGGTAACCCCATGCAAAATGCATACTCTTATGTATCAGTATGTGAAAAATGTAAAGAAGAGCAACATGAGAAATTTGAAAAAAATATGTGACTTAGTGATTTTATTGGGATTATGTAAGGAGGAAGATGAGGTATTCCCAGTGAACTCATGGATATGGAAATAATTAATCCACATTTGTACTCAATATTTGTGTGTAATTTTAGGATATTGGAGGGCTTTGGTTATTTATGATAGGTAAAGATCTAGAATATTTCCAATAAACCACACCTCAGATATCCTCCCCATATGTTTTAGCCATTCAGTCTCCTCATATGTAGTGTGAAAAATGTAAAATTTCTACATATAATCATGTTATTCGTCACCAACACCTTTGTATATGGAGTAAGTGTATACATGAAATAAGAGTAGAGATGTCCATGTAAAGAAACAAACAAAATTCAAAACAAATTCAGAACAAAATTCACTCTGAATTTAGTGTGAAAGGTTTAATATTCCTAACTATGATTATATTATGTACAACCAACACAACTAACACTTTGTGTATGATATGATAATATGATAAGAAAAAATTGATAAAAAGAAAGGAACATCATTTCACATCTTCCTCTGGTATTAGGAGCTGTTAAACACACCTCTCACAGCCCCCCTGGTCACCCACTTAACAAGGACCAGGCCAACAAAAGGTGAATAATATAACTTCCTGTGAATTTGCTGTAAGTTTTGAATGCTAATATATCTTTTGATTAGGGAAAATTTTTTTGTGTGTGATTCCATGTATTTCTAGATCATGGCAAAGTGCTAGAGTATTGGCAGAATGCATGTATGGCAACATTGTATATGGGCAAGAGACAAAGTTAAGTGTTCAGATTAATGAGATATAAGTTTGCTGAGTGTACCTGATAATCTTTATGGAAGTGTGGTGATTAAGGGGATGTTGGCATGCACAGGGCACGAAATTGGTGAGGAACAATGTAGTATCAGGAATGGTAGAGGATGTGTGGATCAGGTGTTTACTTTGAAGAATGTGGGTGAGAACTATATACAGAAACAGAGGATTTGTATGTGGCATTTATGGATACAAAGAAAATGTATGATCGGCATGATAGAGATCCTTTGTGGAAGGTGTTATGAGTAGATGGTGTAGAAGGAACACTATTAGAAGCAGTATTGAGATTATATCACGAGAGTAACATGTGTTCTAGAAGGAAGAGAGAAGGTTGAGTGGATCTAGATGAAGGTTGGTCCACAGTAGGGGTGTATGATATCACCATGGCCATTTAATTTGTTTACTGATGGGGTGGTGAGAGAGGTAAATGCAAGGGTCTCAGAGAGATGGACATTTAGGCAGTCTGTTAAAAGGGAGGGGGGGGGGGATGAGTCAGATGTGATTTGCTGATGACACATTGATAGTGGCAGGTTCAAGTGGGAAACTGCAGATGTTGGAGTCTGAGTTTAGGAAAGTTTGTGAAAAGAGAAAGCTGAAAGTAATGTGAATAAAAGCAAGATAGATAGTTAGGGTGTAAGTTTGTATGAATAAAACATAGAAGAAAGTGAAATGTTTAGATACCTTGTAGTGATCAGGGCAGCATATAGAATCATGGATGCTGAGTTGAGTCATAGGTGCATAAGTGGGTGCAGGCTCTTCAATCATTGAGGAATGTATGGAATAAGTGGCTGTTATCTGAGAAGGCAAATGTAAGTGTCTAAGGGTATAAAAAGTCCCTAAAGTGTTGTATGAATGAGAGGCATGGATGTGGATGAGAATTTACGAAACTTTCATCATATGCTTTTTGCAGATTCATAAGTGCACATGCAAATCCTTCTTTTTCTCTTGAGTATTTCATGTAGACATTTTTCAGCACAAACACCAGATCCACACGATCTTTACTGCTCCTGAAACTATATTGTCCATTCCCAGCCTATGCATGCCATAACACTCAATCACCACTCATCCATACTACTTACCTGGTACACTCAACAAGTTTATACCTCTGTAATTGGAACACTCACCTTTGTTCCCATTGCCTTTATACATTAGCAATATACAGGCATTCTACTAATCTTCAGGCACCTCATACATACATACATTGAAAATCCTTACTAACCCATGAAGAACACAGTCACCCCCTTTCTTAAGAAATCTAAATTCAGTATCATTTACTCCAGCCACCTGGTCACATTTCATCTTGCACAAGGCTAACACCACCTTTTTTCACTGATTCACTTGCCATGACCCTCTCACTTCACATTATTCCTTGATTCAAATATCTTACACATGCCATCCATTATCAAACACACTCAGCATCCTATGAAAGTACTCACTCCATTTATTTACCTCAATCTCTCCTTGTTACTGTTTCCCCATTTGCCCCTTTCACCAATATTCCCATCTATTCTCCTCTTTTTCTTGTGCTTCCTTCATATTTCTTGTTCTCCTTGAAGTTTGTTGGTACTTGCCCTCTCCGACTCTTATTTGCCCTTTGTTTCAGTCTCTACACCTTCCTCCTGACCTCCTACCACTTTCTCATGTACATGTCCCAATCACTCACACTCCCTTCTCATAAGTGACACCCATATACCTCTCTTCTCTTTCACTAGCAGCATCCCACCACTTACTAACCTTTCGCACTTGCCTACCTCCCACCTTCCACTTGATGTGCACTTCTCTTGCACATGCCAACACTGCTTCCCCAAATATCCTCCATTCTTAACCCACACCCCTGGCTTTGTTTACTCTAACCTCTTGCCATTATACACCCAGATTGTCATGGTATCTCTTTACACATGCCGCTTTTCCATGCTCACTTACTTTCACCATCCTCATGGCTCCATATCATTTTTTCTTTTCTGAAAGCCTCTACAAACTTCCTTTTCCTCCACCAGGTAATGATCAGACATCCTACCAGCTGCCCCAAATAGCACATTCACCTGCAAGGGTTCCCCTTTTCCATCCCTATCACTTAGTACATAATCCAGTGATACCTGCATATTTTCTTTCCTCATTCACATTACCTATGCGTGTCTTGGAGGAAGTTTATATTATGTATTGTTACGTATCACATTATGTCTCATGTAATCCCTCCAAGTGACGTTAATAATGTAATGTAATATGCTCATCTCCCTCTTGAACAAGTGTCATACACTCAGTCAGCAGAAGCAGTGAGTTCTCATCCAGTCAAGACACTCCCTCATGTCTCACATAACTTCACTTGTATATTTTTTTTTTTGTGAATACACTTAGATGTCACATATTCACTGGTATCTTTGTTTCACCATTCCTACATGGCACAGTGAATAGGACGAAGGAATGGTGTGAAAATGACATTTTGACACAAGACATTGTAGTCACCGACGTATGCCACAACTGCTCATGGTGCCTATCTCCATACCCTTCCCACTTGCATTGCTGTGCCTTCCACCTTCCTGAGCATCAGCAACCTTCTGTGGTCTGTCATGACTTACCCAGGTATCTTTTGTGATTGTACTGGCCCAGGGTGACACTTTTCCCCTAACCACCTCAGGACCCCACATGTTTCCTCGCTGCCAGCGAATCATTTTCACTACGACCAATGTTGCTTTGCCCAGCAGTCCATGGAGGCAAGGGGAAATTCGTCATTGGATGAGTTTAGAGGAGACAGAGGTGGTAGTTGTTACTGGCTTATCAGTGTTGGAGAGATTGGCAGCTGTGATGGAGGTCCAACAGCAGCTCACCGTTCAGCATGCAGCCAAGGCCTACAATGAACGCTGAAAGTTGCAAGAACGTCTCCTTCAGCGGCAACAGCTCACTGCTCAACAGGTTGCCAATGAGTGCCAAGAGTTGTAAGAACAGGTCCTGCAGTAGCAACAGCAGTTTCAAGACATGATGAAACAGGTGCTGGCCCATTCCACAGTTACTGAGCAGAATGTGGACACCACCAGGGCTCAAAGTTCTGATGCCCACACCTCACAAGCTCACATCTAAAGTTGCTTTCTGTGAATTTAAGTTGTAGAGTAGTGGTTGGACTAAGCAGGACTGTTACAGTTGAAAAGTCAGCCACAGTGCACACAGCTAGTTCACCTCAGGTCATGTCTCACACCTTCTGTAGGGGCCACTCTAGCTCACACCATCAGGGTTACTGAGGATACTGGCCTGTATGTGGAAGACATCCTTCAGCTCATCAAGGCTAACCTCAAGCACTACCATAACAAAGTCTTATGTCGAGTGCACTTCTTTGAATGCCACCAGCATGAGGGGGAGGCGTATGATGACTTCTTCACCCCCCATAGGAGCATGCTGATGATGTAGAGTTGTGTGAACACTGCATAAATGCTTGTCTAATGACTTGCATTGTCAGGCATCTGGGATCATGAAACTCAGATGAGACTTCTGGCCGTTGACCCTCCACCTGAATTGTCTGACACCCTGTCTGTTTGCCATGGCAAGGCGTCAACCTAAAACCCTAAGGCAGACCTGGCATGCAAGTCAAAGGCTGTTCAAAAGATGCAAAGCATTACCAGTGCTCAACAACTCATGCCAGCAAAAGACAAGCAGAATGCCATTAGCAGTGTGATGGCTGTGATACCACACTACAGCCTGAAGGATGAGAGAAGTGTCCTGCCCAGGGAAAGAAGCACTTCTATTGTGGCAACACAAGGACACTTCAAGAAAGTGCGTTGCATGAAACTGCAGGACTCACAGAAATTCCATGATAAAGTATAAAGCTGACAGGCATAGCTGCCCATTGCACGAAGCTAAGTAACATATACAGGTCCCAGCCTACTGTTGAATGCCCTGAGTCAACTTTGGAGTGTTTTTACCTGACAGGTCACATTGTGGGGCTCCGCTGTGCACGTCCTACACTGTCGCAGAAATGACAGCCATCGGACCATGACAGCTGCAACAGCTTGATCTCTATGAGCCTGACCTCTTTCCTCTGCCGGATGAGGAGGTTCTTGTGGCAAACAGCAGTAAATCGTCACCTGTAGGGTCATTCAAGGCATTCTTACCCTGGGAAATGTGCCAACCAATATCACCATCGACATACTCCGTGACACACATGACCCCCTGCTCATCTGGTATCATCCCTGCTAAATACCCCAAGCAGGTAAAATTGCTTCACAATCAATGCCCACAAATGTTAACTCTGATGTCCCTAGCATCAAACAGATGGAGGAGGATCGCTAGAAGCTTCTGGAAGATTTCATTGACATCCTGGTAGACCCAGAGGAATTCAGTAGGGGAACACAGCTGCAGACCATGTCTGGCCTGCCCATGAAGATTCACATGCAGGAAGAAGTGGAGCCATTAGCACTCCATACTCCCTAGACCATGCCCCTGGGCTGGCAAGCAGACACGAAGTAGTTGCTAGACAGCATGGTGCAGTAAGGGATCACCCAGCCACTAGGTGATGAGGTATGTTTGATAGAGATGTTATCCCATGGTGGTTGCACCAAAGCAGAAGGGAGGCACCTGCATCACAAAGGACCTCACGAATCTGAACAAGCAAGTTTTGAAACCCATCCACCCAACTCCATCACAGCACAACACTGTCATAGAGGTCACCCTTGACTCCAAATATTTCACCATGATTGATGTAATACTGGGATGCTGGCAGCTTCCGCTAGCAGAGGAGGAACAGCTGTTTACCACCTCCACCATGTGATGGAGATGTTACAAGTTCCTATGTGGCCCCAAGAAATTCATGTCTACTGGGGACTAATTTTGCAAACATGGTACTTGAAGGCATCAACATCTGTGCCTAATTGTGGATGAGGTACTTGTCTGAGATTTAACCTGTATAGTCCACCTTCACCTTGTCCAGGAGATACTCCAGTTATACTGCAAACATGGCATAACTTTGAACTGCAACAGGTTTATGTATACCAGCCAGTCTGCCAAGTTGTGTGGGTATGACATCACAGCCAAGGTTATGACTGCAGACCTAGGTAAGGTGAATGCAATCATGGATTTCCCCACCTGCACCAACATCACAGACCTCAGGTCGTTCATGGTTCTCATGAACCCTGAGTAGCAACAGAGGCAGACACCCTCCACCCCTTTCTCAGCCCCAGGAATGATTTTATGGGGACCATCGACCACCACTCATCATTCAACAAATTGAAACAAGCTCTGACCTCGACAAGTTCACCCACTTTGATCCTGCCCTTCCTACAATTTTGCAGACAGACACCTCGCATCTGAAAGGTGTGGGTTACACCCTTCTTCATTGCCATAGTGGCAAGTGGAGGCTGGTGTAGTGTGGCTCTCATTTTCATTGTGATGTGGAGACAAAATATGCCATTTTGGAGCTAGAACTCTTAGCAGCTGCATGGGCTATGAAGAGGTGCCACTTGTATCTCTTAGAGCTACCAAGCATTGATCTCATTGATCACAAGCTGCTGGTGCCCATTTTGAATAGCTGCTCGCCCAACACGGCTGAGAACCCATGTCTCCAGTATCCGAAGGAGAAGACAGTATAGAAAAAAGGGACTGAGCGTAGAATCCCTAATGCACTCTTCTCTACGCCTGTGGATGACTCATCCCCAGCAGACCTGAAGGCAGAGGCAGATGTCACCTACTTCTTATGCAGGTGCATGATGGCCTGAGCAGTGGAAGTATCGTTGCTGCCCCCTAATCACCTCTGTGACCCCATTATTGAGGAGATACATACAGGGTGACACCTACCATGATGATGTTATCACAGGTTTTCCTGTGGTCAGGCAAAAAGTACCATCAGCACTATGGGACTTATGAAAATGTGAGACAGCCTGGTTACTAATGAAGGTCTCATTCTCCATGGTGCCTGGCTCATCATCCCTAGTGTACTTCCTGGCAACATTCTGTCCTGCCTTAATGACTCTTGCCAAGGCATAGAGGCTACAAAACACAGATGGTGTGTGGCCTGGCATTATGAGTGATTTCATGAACATGGAGTATGCATGAGACGTGTGCCAGACCCTTGTCATCCCAGGTAAAAGAGCCATTGATGTGTGACCTTGGTTCTCCATCCTCGAATTCCTTGCCTTCCTCAAATATTAGGGTGTGACACATCACATCTCATCACCATATTATGTGCAAGCCAGCTGTCATGCTGAGGCCTGTGTGAAGTAGGTTAAGCATGTCATCATCAAAACCACCTGCAGTGGCTGCCAAGATGATGAAAACTTCAACTGAGGACTGTTGGACTATGCAACACCCCACACCCAGACAATCAGTCACCCATTCATATCCTACTCGGTCACCTGCTGCAAATAGCTGTGCCAGCACACCACTGCTCCTTAGGCGGAGGAGTACTAAAATGACTGCCACCCACTTTCTGCCCCCTCTTAAGCTTGGTGAATCTATCCACATCCAGGATTCCATCAGGAAGCTGTAGAACAAAGCAGGGACAATTGTAGGTATCGGTTGCCACCAGGACTACCACATCTTGCTCCTCAGTGGTAGAGTATGTTGGAGAAGCCATCATTTCTAAGGCCTCATCACACTCCCTTAACCACCACCCCTTCAACCTTGTAACTCAGCATTATCTTCTCAAACCTTCCACCTCCTCCTTACATGCCAGCGACAAAGGGACGACAACAGCATCTGTGGGGTGGCGAGCAGTATGTTCCTTTTTCCCTGAAACCACATCACCCAGAAACAGCTGCTTGAACATCTGGATATCTAAGCCCTCATCAGGTCTGACTTCCTCAAGAGAGAAAATAAGGAAGTTTATGTTCTGTAGTCTTATGTATCACATTATGTCTTGCGTATCCTTGGAGGTAATCTTAGTAATATAATGTATTACACTTGTCTCCCTCTTATGTGAAGGAGCATTATGCTCTTTATTGGCATAAGCGGTAAGATTTTGGGCAGTCAACATACTCTCTCGTCTCACTCAATCTCACTTGTGGATCTTTTTTTTTTAATCGTATGTTTTATGTAATTTGAGCACTCACTTTTATCCCCTTTGCCTTTGTACAATGGCGCTATGCAAGCATTCCGCCAATCCTCAGGCACCTCGTCATGAGTTATACATACATTAAATAACCTTACCAACCAGTCAACAATACAATCACCCCCTTTTTTGATAGATTCCACTGTAATACCATCCAAACCTGCTGCCTTGCTGGCTTTCATCTTCCGCAAAGCTTTTACTATCTCTTCTCTGTTTACCAAATCATTCTCCCTAACCCTCTCACTTTGCACACCACCTTAGCCAAAACACCCTTTATCTGCCACTCTAACCCTCTCACTTTGCACACCACCTCAGCCAAAACACCCTATATCTGCCACTCTTATCATCAAACACATTCAACAAACCTTCAAAATACTCACTCCATCTCCTTCTCACATCACCACTACTTGTTATCACCTCTCCATTAGCCCCCCTTCACTGAAGTTCCCATTTGTTCCCTTGTCTTACGCACTTTATTTACCTCCTTCCATAATATCTTTTTATTCTCCCTAAAATTCCATCATACTCTATCACCCCAACTCTCATTTGCCCTCTTTTTCAAGTCTTGCACCTATCTCTTGACCTCCTGCCTCTTTCTTTTATACATCTCCCAGTCATTTACATTATTTCCCTGCAGAAATTGTCCAAATGCCTCTCTCTTCTCTTTCACTAATAATCTTACTTCTTCATCCCACCACTCACTACCCTTTCTAATCTGCCCACCTCCCACGCTTCTCATGCCACAAGCATCTTTTGCGCAATCCATCACTGATTCCCTAAATACATCCCATTCCTCCCCCACTCCCTTTATGTCCTTTGTTCTCACCTTTTTCCATACTGTACTCAATCTCTCCTGGTACTTCCTCACACAAGTTTCCTTCCCAGGCTCACTTACTCTCACCACTCTTTTCACCCCAACATTCTCTCTTCTTTTCTGAAAACCTCTACAAATCTCAAATTACAGAGGTATAAGGCATAAGAGGTATAAATTTGTTGAATATCCCTGGGAAATTATATGGGAGGGTATTGATTGAGAGGGTGAAGGCATGTACAGAGCATCAGATTGGGGAAGAGCAGTGTGGTTTCAGAAGTGGTAGAGGATGTGTAGATCAGGCGTTTGCTTTGAAGAATGTATGTGAGAAATACCTAGAAAAGCAAATGGATTTGTATGTAGCATTTATGGATCTGGAGAAGACATATGATAGAGTTGATAGAGATCCTCTGTGGAAGGTATTAAGAATATATGGTGTGGGAGGCAAGTTGTTTGAAGCAGTGAAAAGTTTTTATCTAGGATGTAAGGCATGTGTACATGTAGGAAGACAGGAAAGTGATTGGTTCTCAGTGAATGTAGGTTTGCACAGGGGTGTATGATGTCTCCATGGTTGTTTAATTTGTTTATGGATGGGGTTGTTAGGGAGGTGAATGCAAGAGTTTTGGAAAGAGGGGCAAGTATGCAGTTTGTTGTGGATGAGAGAGCTTGGGAAGTGAGTCAGTTGTTGTTCGCTGATGATACAGCACTGGTGGCTGATTCATGTGAGAAACTGCAGAAGCTGGTGACTGAGGTAAAGTGTGTGAAAGAAGGAAGCTAAGAGTGAATATGAATAAGAGCAAGGTTATTAGGTACAGTAGGGTTGAGGGTCAAGTCAATTGGGAGGTAAGTTTGAATGGAGAAAAACTGGAGGAAGTGGTGTTTTAGATATCTGGGAGTGGATTTGGCAGCGGATGGAACCATGGAAGCGGAAGTGAATCATGGGGTGGGGAAGGGGGCGAAAATTCTGGGAGCCTTGAAGAATGTGTGGAAGTCGAGAACATTATCTCGGAAAGCAAAAATGGGTATGTTTGAAGGAATAGTGGTTTCAACAATGTTGTATGGCTGCGAGGCGTGGGCTATGGATAGAGTTGTATGGAGGAGGGTGGATGTGCCGGAAATGAGATGTTTGAGGAGAATATGTGGTGTGAGGTGGTTTGATCGAGTAAGCAATGTAAGGGTAAGAGAGATGTGTGGTAATAAAAAGAGTGTGGTTGAGAGAGCAGAAGAGGGTGTTTTGAAATGGTTTGGTCACATGGAGAGAATGAGTGAGGAAAGATTGACCAAGAGGATATATGTATCAGAGGTGGAGGGAACGAGAACTGGGAGACCAAATTGGAGGTGGAAAGATGGAGTGAAAAAGATTTTGAGTGATCGGGGCCTGAACATACTGGAGGGTGAAAGGTGTGCAAGAAATAGAGTGAATTGGAAGGATGTTGTATACCGTTGTCCTTGCACTACCTCGCTAACGCGGGAGACAGCGACAAAGCAAAATAGATGTAAATGAATATTTTATGTCTTCATCAGCTTCTTTTTTTTAACCATTCCTACATCTTCCTCTCTTTTCAACCAAACATTCCCATTCACAATTCCTTTTTCAGCACATAACCCCACAAGCTCTTCATCATTTCCATTCACATCACTGAATATCCCATACCCCCATCATACCCTTAACTGCCACATCACCCACTTTCACATTCAGATCACCCATCAGTAGTATCTTATCTGTCGCATTACTGCTGTTGACACATTCACTCAGCTCCTCTCAAAATGCTTGCTTATCCTCATCAAAGTTCACATGGTCAGGTAAATAAGCTTTGATAATCACCTACATCTCGTAATCCACTTTCATTTTTACCCACATCAGTTTTCTTAATGTTACAACCTAAGATGGCATGAGCAGCTGAGGGCCTAATCAAGGCCATCCCATTAACATGACAGGTAGAGACTGAGTTTGAAAGAGTGAGGCCTTTATTTTGTCTGTTTTCTTGGCAGTACCTTGCTTATAGAGAGGATGGTGATGCTGTTTCCTTTGGGGCAAGGTGGCACCAAGAAATGGATGAAGGCAAGCAAGTATGAATATGTACATGTGTATATATGTATATGGTCATATACATATGTATGTAAGTATGTATGTACATGTCGATATGCATATGTATAGCTATGTATGTGTATGGGCATATATGTATATATGTGTGTATATCCCTGGGATATACACAGAAGAGAGAGGCTTTAGTATGATTTTTGCAGGGAAATAGCGCAAATGCCTGGGAGATGTATGAAAGAAAGAGACAGGAGGTCAAGAGAAAGGTGCATGAGGTGAAAAAGAGGGCAAATGAGAGTTGGGGTGAGAGAGTGGGGTGAGAGAGTATCATTAAATTTTGGGGAGAATAAAAAGATGTTTTGGAAGGAAGTAAATAAAGTGCGTAATACAAGGGAACAAATGGGAACATCAATGAAGGGAGCTAATGGGGAGGTAATAACAAGTAGTAGTGAAGTGAGAAGGAGATGGAGTGAGTATTTTGAAGGTTTGTTGAATGTGTTTGATGATAGAGTGGCAGATATAGGGTGTTTTGGTCGAGGTGGTGTGTGAAGTGAGAGGGTCAGGGAGATTGGTTTGGTAAACAGAGAAGAGGTACTGAAAGCTTTATGGAAGATGATAACCGGCAAGGTGGCGGGTTTGGATGGTATTGCAGTGGAATTTATTAAAAGAGGGGGTGATTGTGTTGTTGACTGGGTGTTCAGGATATTCTGTGTATGTATGGTTCATGGTGAGGTGCCTGAGGATTGGTAGAATGCATGCATAGTGCCATTGTATAAAGGCAAAGGGGATAAAGGTGAGTGCTCAAATTACAGAGGCATACATTTGATTAGTATTTGTGGGAAATTATATGGGAGGGTATTGATTGAGTTGGTAAAGGCATGTACAGAGCATCAGATTGGGGAAGAGCATTGTGGTTTCAGAAGTTGTAGAGGATGTGTGGATCAGGTGTTTGCTTTGAAGAATGTATGTAAGAAATACTTAGAAAAGCAGATGGATTTGTATGTAGCATTTATGGATCTGGAGAAGGCACATGATAAAGTTGATAGAGATGCTTTGTGGAAGGTATTAAGAGTATAAGGTGTGGGAGGTAAGTTGCTAGAAGCAGTGAAAAGGTTTTATCAAGGATGTAAGGCATGTGTATGAGTAGGAAGAAAGAAAAGTGATTGGTTCTCGGTGAATGTTGGTTTGCGGCAGGGTGTGTGATGTCTCAGTGGCTGTTTAATTTGTTTATGGATGGGGTTGTTAGGGAGGTGAATGCAAGAGTTTTGGAAAGAGGGGCAAGTATGCAGTCTGTTTTCAGTGACAGGGCTTGGGAAGTGAGTCAGTTGTATCATCGCTGATGATACAACACTGGTGGTTGATTCGGGTGAGAAACTGCAGAAGTTGGTGACTGAGTTTGGTAAAGTGTGTGAAAGAATAAATGTGAATAAGAGCAAGGTTGTTAGGTTCACTAGGGTTGAGTGACAAGTTAATTGGGAAGTAAGTTTGAATGGAGAAAAGCTGGAGGAAGTGAAGTATTTTATATATCTTGGAGTAGATTTGACAGTAGATGGAACCATGGAAGCAGAAGTGAGTCTTAGCCTAAGGTGGGGGAGGGGGCGAAAGTTCTGGGAGCGTTGAAGAATGTGTGGAAGGTGAGAACGTTATCTCAGAGAGCAAAAATGGGTATGTTGGAAGGACTAGTCGCTCCAACTATGTTATATGATTGCGAGGCAAGGGCTATAGATAAGGTTGTGCAGAGGAAGATGGATGTGCTGGAAATTAAATGTTTGAAGACAATATGTGATGTGAGGTGGTTTGATTGAGTAAGTAATGAAAGGGTAAGAGAGGTGTGTGGTAATAGACAGAGTGTGGTTGACAGAGCAGAAGAGGGTGTATTGAAATGGTTTGGTCACATGGAGAGAATGAGTGAGAATATGCATGTCAGAGGTGAAGGTAACGAGGACTAGTGGGAGACCAATTTTGGAGGTGGAAGGACAGAGTGAAAACAATTTTGAGTGATCTGGGCCTGAAAATACAGGAGGGTGAAAGGAGTGCAAGGAATAGAGTGAATCGGAACGATGTAATATACTGGGGTCAACATGCTGTCAGTGGATTGAACCAGGGCATGTGAAGCGTCTGGGGTAAACCATGGAAAGTTTTGTGGGGCCTGGACGTGGAAAGGTAGCTGTGGCTATGGTGCATTACACATGACAGCTAGAGACTGAGTGTGAATGAACGTGGCCTTTGTTGTCTTTTCCTAGCATCACCTCGTATGCACGCAGGGGGGAGAGGGGTGCCTTTTTCATGTGTGGCAGAGTGGTGATGGGAATGGATGAAGGCAGCAAGTATGTATATGTACATGTATATATGTGTATATGTCTGTGTATGTATATGTATGTATATGTTGAAATGTGTTGGTATGTATATGTGCTTGTGTAGGCATTTATGTATATACATGTGTATGTGGGTGGGTTGGGCCATTCTTTCGTCTGTTTCCCTGCGCTACCTCGCTAATGCAGGAGACAGTGGCTAAGTATAATGAAAAAAGAAATAATCCCTGGGATATACTGGGGTTGACGTGCTGTCAATGGACTGAACCAGGGCATGTGAAGTGTCTGGTATAAACCATGGAAAGGTCTGTGAGATTTGGATGTGGATAGGGAGCTGTGGTTTCTGTGCTTTACACATGACAGCTAGAGACTGGGTGTGAATGAATGTGGCCTTTTTTTGTTTGTTTTCTGGTGCTACCTCCCTGAAGCGGGGGATAGCGATGGTATTTTCTGTGTGGAAGGGTAGCAATAGAAATGAATGAAGACAAGCAAGAATGAATATTTACATGTGTATATATGTATATGTCTGTATATGTATATGTATGTGTATGTTGATATGTTTTTTTATTATTACTATTATACTTAACTGCCATCTCCCATGTTAGAGAGGTAGCGCAAGGAAACAGACGAAGAATGGCCCATCCCACCCACATACACATGTATATACATGAATGCCCACACATACACATATACATGTATATATACATATAAATATGGAAAGGATCACAATTTTGCGCGTGATCAAGATATTCCTATGAGTCCATGGGGAAAATGAAACACGAAAAGTTCCCAAGTGCACTTTCGTGTAATAATCACATCATCAGGGGAGACACAAGAGTGGAATATAATAGTCAGTTGATATACATCGAAGAAACTAAGCTAGGACGCCATTTGGTAAACATGTTTACCAAATGGCGTCCTAGCTTCGTCTCTTCGATGTATATCAACTGACCGTTATATTCCTCTCTTGTGTCTCCCCTGATGATGTGATTATTACACAAAAGTGCACTTGGGAACTTTTCGTGTTTCATTTTCCCCGTGGACTCATAGGAATATATATATATATATATATATTATCCCTGGGGATAGGGGAGAAAGAATACTTCCCACGTATTCCCTGCGTGTCGTAGAAGGCGACTAAAAGGGGAGGGAGCGGGTGGCTGGAAATCCTCCCCTCTCGTTTTTTTTTTGATTTTCCAAAAGAAGGAACAGAGAAGGGGGCCAGGTGAGGATTTTCCCTCTAAGGCCCAGTCCTCTGTTCTTAGCGCTACCTCGCAAATGCGGGAAATGGCGAATAGTATGAAAAAAAAAAAAAATATATATATATATATATATATATATATATATATATATATATATATATATATAAATATACTCTTTTTTTTCATACCATTCGCCATTTCCCGCGTTAGCGAGGTAGCGTTAAGAACAGAGGACTGGGCCTTTGAGGGAATAACCTCACCTGGCCCCCTTCTCTGTTCCTTCTTTTGGAAAATTAAAAAAAATGAGAGGGGAGGATTTCCAGCCCCCTGCTCCCTTCCCTTTTAGTCGCCTTCTACAACACGCAGGGAATATATATATATATATATATATATATATATATATATATATATATATATATATATATATAAATATTTTTTTTTTTTTTTTTGCTTTGTCTGTCTCCTGCGTTTGCGAGGTAGCACAAGGAAACAGACGAAAGAGATGGCCCAACCCACCCCCATACACATGTATATACATACGTCCACACACGCAAATATGCATACCTACACAGCTTTCCATGGTTTACCCCAGACGCTTCGCATGCCCTGATTCAATCCACTGACAGCACGTCAACCCCGGTATACCACATCGATCCAATTCACTCTATTCCTTGCCCTCCTTTCACCCTCCTGCATGTTCAGGGACCGATCACACAAAATCTTTTTCACTTCATCTTTCCACCTCCAATTTGGTCTCCCACTTCTCCTCGTTCCCTCCACCTCCGACACATATATCCTCTTGGTCAATCTTTCCTCACTCATTCTCTCCATGTGCCCAAACCATTTCAAAACACCCTCTTCTGCTCTCTCAACCATGCTCTTTTTATTTCCACACATCTCTCTTACCCTTATGTTACTTACTCGATCAAACCACCTCACACCACACATTGTCCTCAAACATATCATTTCCAGCACATCCATCATCCTGCGCACAACTCTATCCATAGCCCACGCCTCGCAACCATACAACATTGTTGGAACCACTATTCCTTCAAACATACCCATTTTTGCTTTCCGAGATAATGTTCTCGACTTCCACACATTCTTCAAGGCTCCCAGGATTTTTGCCCCCTCCCCCATCCTATGATCCACTTCCGCTTCTATGGTTCTATCTGCTGCCAGATCCACTCCCATATATCTAAAACACTTTACTTCCTCCAGTTTTTCTCCATTCAAACTTACCTCCCAATTGACTTGACCCTCAACCCTACTGTACCTAATTACCTTGCTCTTATTCACATTTACTCTTAACTTTCTTCTTTCACACACTTTACCAAACTCAGTCACCAGCTTCTGCAGTTTCTCACATGAATCAGCCACCAGCGCTATATCATCAGCGAACAACAACTGACTCACTTCCCAAGCTCTCTCATCCCCAACAGATGAGGGGCAATTATGCAATCTGTTGTGGATGAGAGAGCTTAGGAAGTGAGTCAGTTGTTGTTTGCTTATGATACAGCGCTGCTGGCTGATTCATGGTAGTGTGTGAAAGAAGAAAGCTGAGAGTAAATGTGAATAAGAGCAAGGTTATTAGGTACAGTAGGATTGAGAGTCAAGTCAATTGGGAGGTAAGTTTGAATGGAGAAAAACTGGAGGAAGTAAAGTGTTTTAGATATCTGGGAGTGGATTTGGCAGCGGATGGAACCATGGATGCGGAAGTGAATCATAGAGTAGGGGAGGGGGCAAAAATTTTGGGACCATTGAAGAATGTGTGGAAGTCGAGAACATTATCTCGGAAAGCAAAAATGGGTATCTTTGAAGGAATAGTGGTTCCAACAATGTTATATTGTTGCGAGGCGTGGGCTATAGATAGAGTTGTGCGGAGGAGGGTGGATGTGCTGGAAATGAGATGCTTGAGGACAATATGTGGTGTGAGGTGGTTTGATTGAGTAAGTAATAATAAGGTCAGGGAGATGTTTGGTAATAAAAAGAGTGTGGTTGAGAGAGCAGAGGAGGGTGTTTTGAAATGGTTTGGTCACATGAAGAGAATGATTGAGGAAAGATTGACAAAGAGGATATATGTGTCGGAGGTGGAGGAAATGAGAAGTGGGAGACCAAATTGGAGGTGGAAAGATGGAGTGAAAAAGATTTTGAGTGATCGGGGCCTGAACATGCAGGAGGGTGAAAGGCGTGCAAGGAATAGAGTGAATTGGAACGATGTGGTATACTGGGGTCGACGTGCTGTCAGTGGATTGAACCAGGGCATATGAAGCGTCTAGGGTAAACCATGGAAAGTTCTGTGGGGCCTGGATGTGGAAAGGGAGCTATGGTTTCGGTGCATTATTACATGACAGCTAGAGATTGAGTGTGAACGAATAGGGCCTTTGTTGTCTTTTCCTAGCGCTACCTCGCACACATAAGGGGGGAGGGGGTTGTTATTTCATGTGTGGCGGGATGGCGATGGGAATGAATAAAGGCAGACAGCATGAATTATGTACCTGTGTATATATGTATTTGTCTCTGTGTGTATATATATGTATACGTTGAGATGTATAGGTATGTATACTTGCATGTGTGGACATGTATGTATATACATGTGTATGTGGGTGGGTTGGGCCATTCTTTCGTATGTTTCCTTGCACTACCTCGCTAACGCGGGAGACAGTGACAAAGCAAAATAAATAAATAAATAAAATATGTATGTAATTAGGAGAGATGACCAGAGAGTGTTATTGGATTACTTGTTAATTGATAGGCATGCAAAAGAGAGACTTTTGGATGTTCATGTGCTGAGAGGTGCAACTGCAGGGATGTCTGATCATTATTTCGTGGAGGCGAAGGTGAAGATTTGTAGAGGTTTTCAGAAAAGAAGAGAGAAAGTTGGGTTGAAGAAAGTGACGAATGTAAGTGAGCTTGGGAAGGAGACCTGTGTGAGGAAGTACCAGGAGAGACTGAGCACAGAATGGAAAAAGGTGAGAACAAAGGACGTAAGGGGAGTGGGGGAGGAATGGGATGTATTTAGGGAAGCAGTGATGGCTTGTGCAAAAGATGCTTGTGGCATGAGAAGTGTGGGAGGTGGGCAGATTAGAGTGGGTAGTGAGTGGTGGGAAGAAGAAGTAAGATTATTAGTGAAAGAGAAGAGAGAGGCATTTGGACAATTTTTGCAGGGAAATAATGCAGATGACTTGTGGAGGCAAAGGTGAAGATTTGTAGAGGTTTTCAGAAAAGAAGAGAGAATGTTGGGATGAAGAAGGTGATGAAAGTAAGTGAGCTTGGGAAGGAGACCGGTGTGAGGAAGTACCAGGAGAGACTGAGCACAGAATGGAAAAAGGTGAGAACAAAGGACATAAGGGGAGTGGGGGAGGAATGGGATGTATTTAGGGAAGCAGTGATGGCTTGTGCAAAAGATGCTTGTGGCATGAGAAGTGTGGGAGGTGGGCAGATTAGAAAGGTAGTGAGTGGTGGGAAGAAGAAGTAAGATTATTAGTGAAAGAGAAGAGTGAGGCATTTGGACAATTTTTGCTGGGAAATAATGCAGATGACTGGAAGATGTATGAAAGAAAGAGGCAGGAGGTCAAGACAAAGGTGCAAGAGGTGAAAAAGAGGGCAAATGAGAGTTGGGGTGAGAGAGTATCATTAGATTTTAGGGAGAATAAAAAGATGTTTTGGAAGGAGATAAATAAAGTGTGTAAGACAAGGGAACAAATGGGAACATCAGTGAAGGGGGTAAATGGGGAGGTGATAACAAGTAGTGATAACAAGCCCACGCCTCGCAACCATACAACATTGTTGGAACCACTATTCCTTCAAACATACCCATTTTTGCTTTCCGAGATAATGTTCTCGACTTCCACACATTCTTCAAGGCTCCCAGGATTCCCCTCCCCCCCACCCTATGATCCACTTCCGCTTCCATGGTTCCATCCGCTGCCAGATCCACTCCCAGATATATAAAACACTTCACTTCCTCCAGTTTTTCTCCATTCAAACTCACCTCCCAATTGACTTGACCCTCAACCCTACTGTACCTAATAACCTTGCTCTTATTCACATTTACTCTTAACTTTCTTCTTTCACACACTTTACCAAACTCAGTCACCAGCTTCTGCAGTTTCTCACATGAATCAGCTACCAGCGCTGTATCATCAGCGAACAACAACTGACTCACTTCCCAAGCTCTCCCATCCCCAACAGACTTCATACTTGCCCCTCTTTCCAAAACCCTTGCATTCACCTCCCTAACCACCCCATCCATAAACAAATTAAACAACCATGGAGACATCACACACCCCTGCCGCAAACCTACATTCACAATATATATATTGTATGTAGCATTTATGGATCTGGAGAAGGCATATGATAGAGTTGATAGAGATGCTCTGTGGAAGGTATTAAGAATATATGGTGTGGGAGGCAAGTTGTTAGAAGCAGTGAAAAGTTTTTATCGAGGATGTAAGGCATGTGTACGTGTAGGAAGAGAGGAAAGTGATTGGTTCTCAGTGAATGTAGGTTTGCGGCAGGGGTGTGTGATGTCTCCATGGTTGTTTAATTTGTTTATGGTTGGGGTTGTTAGGGAGGTGAATGCAAGAGTTTTGGAAAGAGGTGCAAGTACGAAGTCTGTTGGGGATGAGAGAGCTTGGGAAGTGAGTCAGTTGTTGTTCGCTGATGATACAGCGCTGGTGGCTGATTCATGTGAGAAACTGCAGAAGCTGGTGACTGAGTTTGGTAAAGTGTGTGAAAGAAGAAAGTTAAGAGTAAATGTGAATAAGAGCAAGGTAATTAGGTACAGTAGGGTTGAGGGTCAAGTCAATTGGGAGGTAAGTTTGAATGAAGAAAAACTGGAGGAAGTTAAGTGTTTTAGATATCTGGGAGTGGATCTGGCAGCGTATGGAACCATGGAAGCGGAAGTGGATCATAGGGTGGGGGAGGGGGCGAAAATCCTGGGAGCCTTGAAGAATGTGTGGAAGTCGAGAACATTATCTCGGAAAGCAATAATGGGTATGTTTGAAGGAATAGTGGTTCCAACAATGTTGTATGGTTGCGAGGCGTGGGCTATGGATAGAGTTGTGCGCAGGAGGATGAATGTGCTGGAAATGAGATGTTTGAGATCAATGTGTGGTGTGAGGTGGTTTGATCGAGTAAGTAACGTAAGGGTAAGAGAGATGTGTGTGGAAATAAAAAGAGTGTGGTTGAGAGAGCAGAAGAGGGTGTTTTGAAATGGTTTGGGCACATGGAGAGAATGAGTGAGGAAAGATTGACCAAGAGGATATATGTGTTGGAGGTGGAGGGAACGAGGAGAAGTGGGAGGCCAAATTGGAGGTGGAAAGATGGAGTGAAAAAGAATTTGTGTGATCGGGGCCTGAACATGCAGGAGGGTGAAAGGAGGGCAAGGAATAGAGTGAATTGGATCGATGTGGTATACCAGGGTTGACGTGCTGTCAGTGGATTGAATCAGGGCACCTGAAGCGTCTGGGGTAAACCATGGAAAGCTGTGTAGGTATGTATATTTGCGTGTGTGGACGTATGTATATACATGTGTATGGGGGTGGGTTGGGCCATTTCTTTCGTCTGTTTCCTTGTGCTACCTTGCAAACGCGGGAGACAGCGACAAAGCAAAAATATATATATATATATATATATATATATATATATATATATATATATATATATATATGGATGGTATTGCGGTGGAATTTATTAAAAAAGGGGGTGACTATTGTTGACTGGTTGGTAAGGTGCCTGAGGATTGGCGGAATGCGTGCATAGTGCCATTGTACAAAGGCAAAGGGGATAAGAGTGAGTGCTCAAATTACAGAGGTATAAGTTTGTTGAGTATTCCTGGTAAATTATATGGGAGGGTATTGATTGAGAGGGTGAAGGCATGTACAGAGCATCAGATTGGGGAAGAGCAGTGTGGTTTCAGAAGTGGTAGAGGATGTGTGGATCAGGTGTTTGCTTTGAAGAATGTATGTGAGAAATACTTAGAAAAGCAAATGGATTTGTATGTAGCATTTATGGATCTGGAGAAGGCATGTGATAGAGTTGATAGAGATGCTCTGTGGAAGGTATTAAGAATATATGGTGTGGGAGGCAAGTTGTTAGAAGCAGTGAAAAGTTTTTATCGAGGATGTAAGGCATGTGTACGTGTAGGAAGAGAGGAAAGTGATTGGTTCTCAGTGAATGTAGGTTTGCGGCAGGGGTGTGTGATGTTTCCATGGTTGTTTAATTTGTTTATGGATGGGGCTGTTAGGGAGGTGAATGCAAGAGTTTTGGAAAGAGGTGCAAGTATGAAGTCTGTTGTGGATGAGAGAGCTTGGGAAGTGAGTCAGTTGTTGTTCGCTGATGATACAGCACTGGTGGCTGATTCATGTGAGAAACTGCAGAAGCTGGTGACTGAGTTTGGTAAAGTGTGTGAAAGAAGAAAGTTAAGAGTAAATGTGAATAAGAGCAAGGTTATCAGGTACAGTAGGGTTGAGGGTCAAGTCAATTGGGAGGTAAGTTTGAATGGAGAAAAACTGGAGGAAGTAAAGTGTTTTAGAAATCTGGGAGTGGATCTGGCAGCGGATGGAACCATGGAAGCGGAAGTGAATCATAGGGTGGGGGAGGGGGCGAAAATCCTGGGAGCCTTGAAGAATGTGTGGAAGTCGAGAACATTATCTCAGAAAGCAAAAATGGGTATGTTTGAAGGAATAGTTCCAACAATGTTGTATGGTTGCAAGGCGTGGGCTATGGATAGAGTTGTGCGCAGGAGGATGGATGTGCCAGAAATGAGATGTTTGAGGACAATGTGTGGTGTGAGGTGGTTTGATCGAGTAAGTAATGTAAGGGTAAGAGAGATGTGTGGAAATAAAAAGAGCGTGGTTGAGAGAGCAGAAGAGGGTGTTTTGAAATGGTTTGGGCACATGGAGAGAATGAGTGAGGAAGGATTGACCAAGAGGATATATGTGTCGGAGGTGGAGGGAACGAGGAGAAGTGGGAGACCAAATTGGAGGTGGAAAGATGGAGTGAAAAAGATTTTGTGTGATTGGGGCCTGAACATGCAGGAGGGTGAAAGGAGGGCAAGGAATAGAGTGAATTGGATCGATGTGGTATACCGGGGTTGACGTGCTGTCAGTGGATTGAATCAGGGCATGGGCCCCACACAACTTTACATGGTTTACCCCAGATGCTTCACATGCCCTGATTCAATCCACTGACAGCACGTCAACCCCAGTACACTACATCGATCCAATTCACTCTATTCCTTGCCCTCCTTTCACCCTCCTGCATGTTCAGGCCCCGATCACACAAAATCTTTTTCACTCCATCTTTCCACCTCCAATTTGGTCTCCCACTTCTCCTCGTTCCCTCCACCTCCGACACATATATCCTCTTGGTCAATCTTTCCTAACTCATTCTCTCCATGTGCCCAAACCATTTCAAAACACCCTCTTCTGCTCTCTCAACCACGCTCTTTTTATTTCCACACATCTCTCTTACCCTTACATTACTTACTCGATCAAACCACCTCACACCACACATTGTCCTCAAACATCTCATTTCCAGCACATCCATCCTCCTGCGCACAACTTTATCCATAGCCCACGCCTCGCAACCATACAACATTGTTGGAACCACTATTCTTTCAAACATACCCATTTTTGCTTTCCTATATAATGTTCTTGACTTCCACACATTCTTCAAGGCTCCCATTATTTTCGCCCCCTCCCCCACCCTATGATCCACTTCCGCTTCCATGGTTCCATCCGCTGCCAGATCCACTCCCAGATATCTAAAACACTTCACTTCCTCCAGTTTTTCTTCATTCAAACTTACCTCCCAATTGACTTGACCCTCAACCCTACTGTACCTAATAACCTTGCTCTTATTCACATTTACTCTTAACTTTCTTCTTTCACACACTTTACCAAACTCAGTCACCAGCTTCTGCAGTTTCTCACATGAATCAGCCACCAGCGCTGTATCATCAGCGAACAACAACTGACTCACTTCCCAAGCTCTCTCATCCCCAACAGACTTCATACTTGCCCCTCTTTCCAAAACTCTTGCATTCACCTCCCTAACAACCCCATCCATAAACAAATTAGATAACCATGGAGACATCACACACCCCTGCCGCAAACCTACATTCACTGAGAACCAATCACTTTCCTCTCTTCCTACACGTACACATGCCTTACATCCTCGATACAAACTTTTCACTGCTTCTAACAACTTTCCTCCCACACCATATATTCTTAATACCTTCCACAGAGCATCTCTATCAACTCTATCATATGCCTTCTCCAGATCCATAAATGCTACATACAAATCCATTTGCTTTTCTAAGTATTTCTCACATACATTCTTCAAAGCAAACACCTGATCCACACATCCTCTACCACTTCTGAAACCACACTGCTCTTCCCCAATCTGATGCTCTGTACATGCCTTCACCCTCTCAATCAATACCCTCCCATATAATTTACCAGGAATACTCAACAAACTTATACCTCTGTGATTTAAGCACTCACTCTTATTCCCTTTGCCTTTGTACAATGGCACTATGCACGCATTCCGCCAATCCTCAGGCACCTCACCATGAGTCATACATACATTGAATAACCTTACCAACCACCCAATAATACAGTCACCCCCTTTTTTAATAAATTCCACTGCAATACCATCCAAACCTGCTGCCTTGCCAGCTTTCATCTTCCGCAAAGCTTTTACTACCTCTTCTCTGTTTACCAAATCATTTTCCCTAACCCTCTCACTTTGCACACCACCTCGACCAAAACACCCTATATCTGCCACTCTATCATCAAACACATTCAACAAACCTTCAAAATACTCACTCAATCTCCTTCTCACATCACCACTACTTGTTATCACCTCCCCATTTGCGCCCTTCACTGAAGTTCCCATTTGCTCCCTTGTCTTACGCACTTTATTTACCTCCTTCCAGAACATCTTTTTATTCTCCCTAAAATTTAATGATACTCTCTCACCCCAATTCTCATTTGCCCTTTTTTTCACCTCTTGCACCTTTCTCTTGACCTCCTGTCTCTTTCTTTTATACATCTCCCACTCAATTGTATTTTTTCCCTGCATAAATCGTCCAAATGCCTCTCTCTTCTCTTTCACTAATAATCTTACTTCCTCATTCCACCACTTACTACCCTTTCTAATCAACCCACCTCCCACTCTTCTCATGCCATAAGCATCTTTTGCACAATCCATCACTGATTCCCTAAATACATCCCATATATATATATATATATATATATATATATATATATATATATATATATATATATATATATATATATATTCTTGGGGATAGGGGAGAAAGAATACTTCCCATGTATTCCCTGCGTGTCGTAGAAGGTGACTAAAAGGGGAGGGAGCGGGGGCTTGAAATCCTCCCCTCTCACTTTTTGTTTTCCAAAAGAGGGAACAGAGAAGGGGGCCAGGTGAGGATTTCCCTCAAAGGCCTAGTCCTCTGTTTTTTTTTTTTTTTTTTTTTCCAAAAGAAGGAACAGAGTAGGGGGCCAGGTGAGGATATTCCCTCAAAGGCCCAGGCCTCTGTTCTTAATGCTACCTCACTAACGCCATAAATGGCGAATAGTGTGAAAAAAAAATATATATACATGAATACCCATGCATGTTCATACATATACATATCAACATATTCACATGCATACACATACATATGCATACACAAACATATACATATATACACATCTACCTATTCATACTTCCTTGCCTTCATCTATTCCCAGCACCACCCCGCCTCACAGAAAACAGCATCGCTGCCTCCTGCTTCAGTGAGGTAGCACCAGGAAAACAGACAGAAAAGGCCACATTCATTCTCCTTCAGTCTCTAGCTGTCATGTGTAATGCACTGAAACCATAGCTCCTTATCCACATTCAGGCCCCACAAACCTTTGCATGGTTTCCACCAGATGCTCACATGCCCTGGTTCGGTCCATTGACAGCACGTGGACCCTGATATATCGCGTCATTCCAGTTCACTCTGTTCCTTGCATGCCTCTCATCCTCCTGTATGTTGAGGCCCCGATTGCTCAGAATCTTATTCACGCCATCCTTCCACCTCCAATTTGGTCTCTTGCTTCTTGTTCCCTCCACCTCTGACACATATATCCTCTTTGTTAACCTTTTCTCACTCATTCTTGCTATATGTCTAAACCATTTCAGCACACCTTCTTCTGCTCTCTCAACCACACTCTTTGCTTTTCCACACATTACTCTTACCCTTTACTTTCTCAATTAAACCACCTCACACCACATATTATCCTCAAACATCTTTCCAACACATCCACCCTCCATACAACCCTATCTATAGCCCATACCTCGCAGCCATATGATATTGTAGGAACTACTATTCCTTCAAACATAACTATTTTTACTCTCCTATATAACTTTCTTTCCACACATTCTTCATTGCTCCCAGAACCTTGGCTCCCTCCTCCACCCTGTGACTCACTTCCACTCCTATGGTTCCATTTGCTGCTAAGTCCACTCCCAGATTTCTAAAACACTTCACTTCCTCCAATTTTTCTCCATTCAAACTTACATCCCAATTAATCTGCCCCTCAACCCTGCTGAACCTATTAATCTTGCACTTATTCAAATTTACTCTCAGCTTCCTCCTTTCACACACTTTTCCAAACTCAGTAACCAACTTCTGCAGTTTCTTACTTGAATCACCCACCAGTGCTATATCATTGGCAAACAGCAACTGACTCACTTTCCAGGCCCTCTTATCCCCAACAGACTGCATACTTGCCCCTCTTTCCAGACTCATGCATTTACTTCCCTAACTACCCCATCCATAAACAAATTAAACAACCATGGAGACATCACACACCCCTGCTGCACCCTGACCCTTCACTGGGATCCAGTCACCCTCCTCTCTTTCTATTTGTACACATACCATACATCCTTGATGAAAACTTTCACTGCCTCTACTAGCTTACCTCCCACACCATATACTTTTAAGACTTTCCACAAAGCATCTCTGTCAACTCTATCATATGCCTTCTCCAAATCCATAAATGCCATACATACAAATCCATCTGTTTTTCTGAATATTGCTCATGCACATTCTTCAAAGCAGACACCTGATCCACACATCCTCTACCACTTCTGAAACCACACTTCTACTCCTTGGTCAGGTGCTATGTACATGCCCTCACCTTCTCTGTCAGTATTCTCCCAAACAATTTTCCAGGAATTCTCGACAAACTTATGTCTCTCTAGTTTGAGCACTCACCTTTATCCCTTTTGCCTGTGTACAGTGGCACTATACATGCATTCTGCCAATCCTGAGGCACTTCACCACGATCCATACATACACTGAATATCCTTACCACCCAATCAACAACACAATCACCCCCTTTCTTCATAAATTCTACTGCAATACCATCCAAACCCGCTGCCTTGCCGGATTTTATCTTCTACAAGGATTTCACCACCTTTTCTTTCTTAACCAAACCATTCTCCTTGACTCTCCCGCTTCACCCACCACCCCACTCTTATCATCAAAACATTCAGCAAATCTTCAAAATTACTCACTCCATCTCCTCACTTGATCACTACCAGATATCACTTCCCTTTTGCCCCCTTCACTGATGTTCCTCTTTGTTCTCTTGTCTTTTGCACATTACTTACCTCCTTCCAAAACATCTTTTTTGTTTTCCATAAAGTTTAATAATGCTCTCTCACCCCAACTCTCATTTGCCCTCTTTTTCAACCCTTGCATTTTCTGCTTGACGTCCTGCCACTTTCTTCTATACATCTCCTAGTCATTGGCACTTCTTGCTTGTAAGTATCATTCAAACACCTCTCTTTTCTCTTTCACTGACAACTTTACTTCTTCATCCCACCACTCACTACCTTTTCTAATCTGCCCACCTCCCACCTTTCTCATGTCACATGCAACTTTTGCAGATGCCTTCACTGCTTCCTTGAATGCATCCCATTCCTCACCCACTACCCTCACATCAATTGTTCTCATGTTTTCCCATTCTACTCTCAATGTCTCTTGGTACTTCCTCACTCAAGTCTCCTTTCCAAGCTCACTCTCACAACTCTTCTCCCCAACATTCTCTCTTCTTTCTTGAAAATCTCTACAAATCTTCATCCCTCACCTCCACAAGATAGTGATCAGACATCTCTCCAGCTGCCCCACTCAGCACATTAACATCCAAGTCTCCCTTTTACTCTCTTATCAATTATTACATAATCCAGTAATGCCCTTTGACCATCTCTTCTACTCACTTACGTATACATATGTATATCTCTTTGAAACTAGGTATTCCCAATCACAAGTCTATTTTCGGCACAAATTCAAAAGCTCTTCACCATTTCCATTCACAACACTGAGCACCCCATGTAGACCAATTATACCCGCAACTGTCACATTACTCACCTTTGCATTTAGATTACCCATCACTAATACAAGGTCTCATACACCTAAGCTGCTGACACATTTTCTGAGCTGC
Organism: Panulirus ornatus; assembly: GCF_036320965.1. Classification (NCBI taxonomy): domain Eukaryota; kingdom Metazoa; phylum Arthropoda; class Malacostraca; order Decapoda; family Palinuridae; genus Panulirus; species Panulirus ornatus. The sequence continues at coordinate 18,830,048 of NC_092282.1, forward strand.
TCCCAAAACACTTTTCTCTCATGATCTATCTTCTCATGACCACCCATTTCTCTCAATCCACTTTCAGTTTTACCGACATCAATGTAGTGCCTCTCATGATCTATCTTCTCATGACTACGTGCATAAGCACCAGTAATCACCCATTTCTCTCTATCCACTTTCAGTTTTACCAATATCAATCTAGAATTTACTTTCTTACACTATCACATACTTCCACAACTCCAGTTTCAGGAGTAATGCTACTCCTTCCTTAGCTCTTGTCCTCTCATCAACCCCTGACTTATCTCCCAAGACATTTCGAAACCATTCTTCCCCTTTACCTTTGAGCTTTGTTTCACTCAGAGCCAGGTCATCCAGGTTTCTTTCTTCAAACATGCTACCCATCTCTCCTTTCTTCTCATCTTGGTTACATCCCCACACTTTCAGACACCCCAGTCAGAGGAGGGTGAGCTTTCCCTGCTTGACTCTTCCTTCTGGTTCCTCTTTTAGAAATTGAATATAAGGAGCGGAGGGTTTCCAGCCCATCGCTCCTGCCCTTTTTAGTCGCCTTTTGTGACATGTGGGGAATATGTAGAAAGTATGTTTGAAGGAATATTACTTCCAAGAATGTTATATGGTTGTGAGGCATGGGGCATGAATAGGGTTGTATGTATGAGGGTGGATGTGTTGGAAATGAAATGTTTGAGAACAATATGTGGTGTGAGGTGATTTGATCGGGTAAATATTAAAAGGGTAAGAGAGATGCGGAAATAGAAAGAGTGTGGTTGAAATAGCAGAAGAAGGTGTATTGAGATGGTTTGGACATATGGAGAGAATGAGTGAGGAAAGATTGGCAAAGAGGATATATGTGTCAAAGACGGAGTGAACAAGGAGAAGTGGAAGACCAAATTGGAGATGGAAGGATGGAGTGAAAAAGATTTTGATCGGGATGAGAAGCATGCAAGGAATAGAGTTAATTGAAACGATGTGGTTTAACAGGGTCGACATATTGTCAGTGGACTGAACCAGGGCATGTAAGGCGTGTTGGGTAAACTATGGAAAGTCTTTGGAGGCCTGGATGTGGATAGGGAGCTGTTGTTTTGGTGCATTACACATGACAACTAGAGACTGAGTGTGAACGAATGTGGCCTTTTTTGTCTGTTTTCCTAGCGCCACCTCACTGAAGCTGGGGTAGCACAGCTGTTTTCTGTGGGGTTTGGTAGCACTGGGATTGGATGTAGGCTAGGAAATATGGATATGTACGTGTGTATATATGTGTATGTCTGTGTATATGTATGTATATGTGCATGTGTGGGCATTTATGTATATGTATGTGTATGGATGGAGAGAGAGAGGTGATTATTGGTACCTATGCACCTGGTCATGAGAAGAAAGATCATGAGAGGCAAGTGTTTTGGGAGCAGCTGAGTGAGTGTGTTAGCAGCTTTGATGCATGAGACTGGGTTATAGTGATGGGTGATTTAAATACAAAGGTGAGTAATGTGGCAGTTGAGGGTATAATTGGTGTACATGGGGTGTTCAGTGTTGTAAATGGAAATGGTGAGAGCTTGTAGATTTGTGTGCTGAAAAAGGACTGGTGATTGGGAATAACTGGTTTAAAAAGAGAGATATGCATAAGTATACATATATGAGTTGGAGAGATGGTCAAAGGGCATTATTGGATTACATGTTGATTGATTGGTGGGTAAAAGGGAGACCTTTGGATGTTAATGTGCTGAGAGGGGCAGCTGGTGGGATGTCTGATCAGTGTCTTGTGGAGGTGAAGGTGAAGATTTGTGGAGGGTTTCTAGAAAAGAAGAGAGAATGTTGGGGAGAGGAGAGTCTTGAGAGTAAGTGAGCTTGGAAAGGAGACTTGTGTGAGGAAGTACCAGGAAAGATTGAGTGTAGAATGGCAAAAGGTGAGAGCATATGATGTGAGGGGAACGGGTGAGGAATGGGATGTATTTAGGGAAGCAGTGATGGCTTGTGCAAAAGATGCAAGTGGCATGAGAAAGGTGGAAGGTGGGCAGATTAGAAGGGGTAGTGAGCGGTGGGTTGAAAAAGTAAGGTTGTTAGTGAAAGAGAAGAGAGAGGTGTTTGGATGATTTTTGCAGGGAAGTGTGCAAATGACTGGGAGATGTTTAAAAGAATGTGGCAGGAAGTCAAGAGAAAGGTGCAAGAGGTGAAAAAGAGGGCAAATGAGAGTTGGGGTGAGAGAGTATCAATAAATCATAGGGAGAATGAAAAGATGTTTTGAAAGGAGGTAAATAGTGTGCAAAAGACAAGAGAACAAATGGGGACATCAGTGAAGTGGAGAAAGTGGGGAGGTAGTAACAAGTAGAGGTGAAGTGAGAAGGAAATGGAGTGAGTATTTTGAAGGTTTGTTGAATGTGTTTGATGATAGAGTGGTAGATATAGGGTGTTTTGGTCAGGGTGGTATGCGAAGTGAAGGGTCAGGGAGAATGGTCTGGTAAACAGAGAAATGGGTCACAGGGTAGGGGAGGGGGGTGAAGGTTCTGGGAGCATTGAAGAATGTGTGGAAGGAGAGAACGTTATCTTGGAGAGCAAAAATGGTTATGTTTGAAGGAACAGTGGTTCCAACAGTGTTATATGGTTGGAAGGCATGGGCTGTAGATAGATTTGTATGGAGGAGAGTGGATGTTTTGGAAATGAAATGTTTGAAGACAGTATATGTTGTGAGGTGGTTTGATCGAGTAAGTAATGTAAGGATAAGATAGATGTGTGATAATAGAAAGAGTGTGGTCGAGAGAGAAGAGGGTGTGTTGAAATTGTTTGGACACAAGGAGAGAATGAGTGAGGAAAGATTGACAAAGAGAATACATGTGTCAGAGGTGGAGGGAACAAGGAAAAGCGGGAGACTGAATTGGAGGTGGAAGGATGGAGTGAAAAAAATTTTGAGCAATTGGGCCTGAACATACAGAAGAGTGAGAGGTGTGCACGGAATAGAGTGAGTTGGAACAATGTGATATACCGGGGTGGATCTGCTGTCAATGGATTGAACCAGGGAATGTGAATCATCTAGGGTAAATTGTGGAAAGGTCTGTGGGACCTGGATGAGGATAGGGAGCTATGGTTTCAGAGCATTACACATGACAGCTAGAGACTGAGTGTGAACAAATGTGGCCTTGTTTTTTCTTTTCTTGGTGCTACCTCACTAAAAAGGGGGGGATGCTGTTTCCTGTGTGTCGCGGTAGCGACGGGAATGGATGAAGGCAGTAAGTATGAGTATGTTCATTTATATATTATATTTTTTATGTTTTTTATTATACTTAACTGCTGTTTCCTGCATCAGCGAGGTAGTGCAAGGAAGTAGATGAAGAATGGCACAACCACCCACATACACATATATGTATGTATATATATATATATATATATATATATATATATATATATATATATATATATATATATATATATACATATTCAGAAGTGGTAGAGGATGTGTGGATCAGGTGTTTGCTTTGAAGAATGTACGTGAGAAATACTTAGAAAAGCAAATGGATTTGTATGTAGCATTTATGGATCTGGAGAAGGCATATGATAGAGTTGATAGAGATGCTCTGTGGAAGGTATTAAGAATATATGGTGTGGGAGGCAAGTTGTTAGAAACAGTGAAAAGTTTTTATCGAGGATGTAAGGCATGTGTACGTGTAGGAAGAGAGGAAAGTGATTGGTTCTCAGTGAATGTAGGTTTGCGGCAGGGGTGTGTGATGTCTCCATGGTTGTTTAATTTGTTTATGGATGGGGTTGTTAGGGAGGTGAATGCAAGAGTTTTGGAAAGAGGGGCAAGTATGCAGTCTGTTGGGGATGAGAGAGCTTGGGAAGTGAGTCAGTTGTTGTTCGCTGATGATACAGCGCTGATGGCTGATTCATGTGAGAAACTGCAGAAGCTGGTGACTGAGTTTGGTAAAGTGTGTGAAAGAAGAAAGTTAAGAGTAAATGTGAATAAGAGCAAGGTTATTTAGTACAGTAGGGTTGAGGGTCAAGTCAATGTTTGAATGGAGAAAAACTGGAGGAAGTAAAGTGTTTTAGATATCTGGGAGTGGATCTGGCAGCGGATGGAACCATGGAAGCGGAAGTGGATCATAGGGTGGGGGAGGGGGCGAAAATCCTGGGAGCCTTGAAGAATGTGTGGAAGTCTAGAACATTATCTCAGAAAGCAAAAATGGGTATGTTTGAAGGAATAGTGGTTCCAACAATGTTGTATGGTTGCGAGGCATGGGCTATGGATAGAGTTGTGCGCAGGAGGATGGATGTGCTGGAAATGAGATGTTTGAGGACAATGTGTGGTGTGAGGTGGTTTGATCGAGTAAGTAACGTAAGGGTAAGAGAGATGTGTGGAAATAAAAAGAGCGTGGTTGAGAGAGCAGAAGAGGGTGTTTTGAAATGGTTTGGGCACATGGAGAGAATGAGTGAGGAAAGATTGACCAAGAGGATATATGTGTCGGAGGTGGAGGGAACGAGGAGAAGTGGGAGACCAAATTGGAGGTGGAAAGATGGAGTGAAAAAGATTTTGTGTGATTGGGGCCTGAACATGCAGGAGGGTGAAAGGAGGGCAAGGAATAGAGTGAATTGGATCGATGTGGTATACCAGGGTTGACGTGCTGTCAGTGGATTGAATCAGGGCTTGTGAAGCGTCTGGGGTAAACCATGGAAAGCTGTGTAGGTATGTATATTTGTGTGTGTGGACGTATGTATATACATGTGTATGGGGGTGGGTTGGGCCATTTCTTTTGTCTGTTTCCTTGTGCTACCTCGCAAACGCGGGAGACAGCGGAAAAAAGAAAAAAAAATATATATATACATAAATGCCCATACATGCACATATACATACTTATATATTTCGACATATACATACACAGACATATACATGTATACGCATGTACATATTCATACTTGCTGCCTTCATCCAATTTCTGTTGCCACCCCGCCATACATGAAATAACTTTAATACCCCTCCCCTAGCGAGGTAGCGCCAGAAAAAACAAAAAGGTCACATTTGTTCACACTCAGTCTATAGCTGTTTAATGTACTGTAACCACAGCTCCCTTTCCACATCCAGGCTCCACATATATGCGTGTCTTTGTATGTATATGTTGACATGTATATGTATGTATATGTGCGTGTATGGGCATTGATGTATATATATGTGTATATGAGCAGTTGGGCCACTCTTCCTCTATTTCCTGGCGCTACCTCGCTGGTACAGAAGACAGTGGTTAAGTATAATAATGATAAAGTATGTATATGAGTGGATGGGCCATTCTTTGTCTGTTTCCTGGCACTACCTCGTTGATGTAGGAAACAGTGATTAAGTTTACTGAAAGAGGCTAATAGGGAGGGAATAACAAGTAGTGATGAAGTAGGAAGGAGATGGAATGAGTATTGTGAAGGTTTGTTGAATGTGCTTGAAGATAGAGTGGCAGATATGGTGTTTTGATTAAGGTGGTGTGCAAAGTGAGAGGGTCAGGGAGAATGGTTTGGTAAAGAGAGAAGAGGTAGCAAAAGCTTTGCGGAAGGTGAAAGCTGGCAAGGGGGCGGATTTGGATGTTATTGTAGTGGAATTTATTAAAAAAAGGGGGTGACTGTGTTGTTGATTGGTTGGTAAGGATATTCATTGTATGTATGGATCATGGTGAAGTGCCTGAGGATTGGCAGAATGCTTGCATAGTGCCATTGTACAAAGGCAAAGGGGATAAGAGTTAGTGTTCAAATTACAGAGGTATAAGTTTGTTGAGTATTCCTGGGAAATTATATGGGAGGGTATTGATTGAGAGGGTGAAGGTGTGTGCAGAACATCAGATCGGGGAAGAGCAGTGTTGTTTCAAAAGAGGTAGAGGATGTGTGGATTAGGTGTTTATTTTGAGGAATGTATGTGAGAAATACTCAGAAAACAGATGGATTTGTATGTAGCATTTATGGATCTGGAGAATGCATATAATAGAGTTGACAGAGATGCTTTGTGGAAGGTATTAAGATTATATGGTGTGGGAGGTAAGTTGCTAGAAGCACTGAAAAGATTTTACCAAGGAAGTAAAGGGATGTGTACGAGTAGGAAGAGAGGAAAGTGATTGGTTCCCAGTAAATGCTGGTCTGCGGCAGGAGTGCGTGATGTCCTCATGAGTGTTTAATTTGTTTATGGATGGGGTGGTTAGGGAGGTAAATACAAGAGTTCTGGAGAGAGGGGCATGTATGCAGTCTGTTGAGGATGAGAAGGTCTGGGAAGTGAGTCAGTTGTTCACTGATGATACAGTGCTGGTGGCTGATTTGGGTGAGAAGCTGTAGAGGTTTGTGACTGAGTTTGGTACACTGTGTGAAAGGAGAAAGTTGAGAGTAAATGTGAATGAGAGCAAGGTTATTAGATTCAGTTGGGTTGAGGTACAAGTTAATTGGGAGGTAAGTTTGAATGGAGAAAAACTTGAAGAAGTGAAGTGTTTTAGATATCTGGGAGAAGATTTAGCAGCGGTTGGAATCATGGAAGCCGAAGTGAGTCACAGGGGGGGGGGGGGGTGAAGGTTCTGGGAGCATTAAAGAATGTGTGGAAATCGAGAATGTTATCCCGGAGAGCAAAAATAGGTATGTTTGAATGAATAGTGGTCCCAACAGTGTTATATGGTTGTGAGGCATGGGCTATAGATAGGGTTGTGCAGAGGAGGGTGGATGTGTTGGAAATGAAATGTATGAGGACAATATGTGGTGTGAGGTGGTTAGATCGAGTAAGTAATGAAAGGGTTAGAGAGATGTGTAGTGTAGTAATAGAAAGAGTGTGGTTGAGAGAGCAGAAGAGGTGTGTTGAAGTGGTTTGGTCACATGGAGAGGATGAGTGAGGAGAGATTGACAAAAGGTTATATGTGTCTGAGGTGGAGGGAATGAGAAGCCGGAGACCAAACTGGAGGTGGAAGGATGGAGTGAAAAAGATTTTGAGTGATCAGGGCCTGAATGTACAGGAGGGTGAAAGGTGTGCAAGGAATAGATTGAATTGGGATGATGTAGTTTACTGGGGTCGATGTGCTGCTAATAGATTGAACCAGGGCATGTGAAGAATCTGGGGTAAACCATGGAAAGGTCTGTGGTGCCTGGATGTGGAACGGGAGCTGTGGTTTCGCTGCATTACACATGACAGCTAGAGAGTAAGTGTGAACGAATTTGGCCTTTTTGTCTTTTCGTATCACTACCTCATGGTTGGGGGATTCTATTTCATGTGTGGCTGGGTGGTGACGGGAATCGATGAAGGCATTAAGTATGAATATGTACATGTGTATATATGTATATATATGCATATGTTGAAATATATTGGTATGTATATGTGGGTGTTTATGTATATACTTGTGTTATGTGAATGGGTTTGGCCATTCTTCTTTTGTTTCCTTGCGGTACCTCGCTAACGTGGGAGATGTCGATTAAGTACAATATAATAAAAAAGATATGATTTTTTTTAAATAGATATTTGCCATTTCCCAATTTAGTGATGTAGCATCAAGAACAGAAAATCAAACCTTTGAGAGAGAATCCTCACTTAGCCCACTTCTATTTTCCTTCTTTTTGGAAAAATAAAATCTAGAGGGGAGGATTTTACAGCCCCCCCACTTTCATCCCGTTTAGTCGCTTTCTACAACACACAGAAAATGCATGGGAAGTATTCTTTCTCTTCTAGCTTGAGATCAATTTCCTTCACCATTCCTGCACCCCCTCGAAGAGCATTGCTTCCCTTTACTCTATTCTAGCTCTCTCACTATCCCCAAAATTGACCCATAAGATATTTCCAGACCATCCTTCCCCCTTATCTATGAGCTTTCTTTTACTCAGAACCAGAACATCCAGGTTTCTTTCCTCAAACATACTGCATAACTCTCCATTCTTCTTGTCATGGTTATATCCTAACACTCTTGCCTGAGCCTTTGAGGAGGAGGAACACTCTACTTGGCTCCTTGTGTTCCAACTGTTGGAAATTGAAATGTTAGATAGGAAGGGTTTCCCGCCCCTTTTAGTTGCTTTTTACGGCTTACATGGAATACATGGGAAATAGTCTTTATCCACTATCCCCAGGATTAGATAGAGTGCCAGACAAAATTGTACAGTATGACTCATCCTCAGTGTTTTTCTTAGAAATTCAGAAGACATGGTATTTCATGCTGGAAAAGACTGACCTTTAATCACTTTTATAAGGAAATTTTTTGTTTTGCTCATCAAAGGACCAGCAGGAAAGTGACTGTAGAGGAGCAATAGAGGATGAATACTTTCATCTTTTGGAACACAAATGTTTTAGGAGGTTCTATACATTGTATTTTGACTTTATTTTCAAAATGACCCAATTTATCAGTGAACAAACCCATTCAGGAGTGACAGCACAATATGCACATATTTTGACTTTTTTTCTGCCCTAATTTGAGCATAAACTATATTTTCCCCAAAGTATCCAGCAACTGAAATTAGTTAAGAGCATGTTTTTCATTTATCTGTTTTGCTTCTTGTGAAATTTCCTTGTCAGTCGTATTGCTTGGTGATCCTTCATAAGCATTTTCCTGTTAGCTAATGTGCTAGAGGGAGTGGTGGGCGCATACTTTTATTATTTATTTAGATTAGGAATTTAACCTCATCATGGACCATTGAGTTTTCAATTGCCTGTCCTTCCCATGTTGTAAATGAGCCTAGTGTCATTTGCATGATGTCATCATGTGTCTTCACAAGTGTCTGAAGAGGAATTCTGCAGAATTCTAACTGGACATGACCTCAGACACATCCATAGAAAAGCCCTTTTCCAGTGTCAAAGGAATTTGTGTATAAAGTACATGGAAGTAATCTAAAGACACCCAAAGTTGTGCTGGAGGCACAATAGGTGTTTGTGTAAGTGAGATGGAGGAATGTGAATTTATTTTGTAAAGTATTTTCTTCTGTCACATTGAAAAAACACAGTGGTTTGATATGCAGGTTGACAGAGAAGGCAATTTACCTAATTCTTAATAATTTACAGGATCGGGTACAGAAACTGAAAAATGCTGTTAGCCGATTCGAGATGGAAAATAGTGACATAAAGGAGAAACTTCGTGTGTCTGAACAGAGAGGTACTCTGCTTGATGATTCGAAGGCAAGATTGGAATCTGATCTTAGTGCCACGAAGAAGGCTATTAGTGAGAAACAAATGGAAATTGAGGTTGGTATATGTATACATTTTTTTCTTCTTTCTCTAATATTGAAGTATCAGAGATGTGGATCAAGTACATTTAGCATTTTGCATGAAAATATTTGTACAACACATGTTTATGATGGCATTATGTATATCTTGCCCTTCTCTTCCCATTTAACTGAGTGGCTCATACAGAACTAGCTCAGTATCCTGTGAGCTGTGCACATGTTTGAATTCCTTCATAGAAACAACTGTAGCCTATACATCTTCCTTATTCTATCCTTTCATCACTTTTAGTCTTTCTATTCTCATATAACATATATGCACTGTATCTTTTGTGCTGAGAGTCCTGCTCTTTGTCTCACTTGAGTAAACTAACCAGGTTAGTGCTGACCTTTTCATGCCCTCTGTTCACATTTTTTCTCTCAGCCTTTGATTCTCACATTAGATTTAAAGAAAACATGGAAAATTTCAGTATGCAGCATCATGGGATGCAAAACATTGTGGGTTTCATTTGACTCTGCTACCACTGTGGAGTGGAGTTAGTGAGACAGTAGCAGTACTGACCCTTACCGAGCCATTGCCTTACTATCAGATTCCTTTGTTTATTGTATGATGACCTTTATTGCTTGTTGAATTCCATCTTGTTAGTACCTCTGCTAATGGTTTACTTCTCTCTGTTACCCAACTGTTTTGAGTTTTTTTTTTCATTAATCTCTGTAATATATATTCATGTTTACATTTCAGCAGGAGAGTTTGTATTTATTCCAAGACCATTACAAACGATGCATACTTTGTGGGTAACGAATCAAGATTACTGTTATCTGTAAACTTGTAGTTTAAAGGGACTACAAAATTGATAAGTGGAAGTGGTAGAAAATCATATCCAAGGACTTTCATTATTTTGTAGAAGTGATTTACAAAGGCATTGATAAGATATAATTGATTTCATTTCTCCAGTAATAGTAAATAAATTGATCATAGGAAGGGCCCTGAAGACTGGGAAAATGTAGGGTTAATTAAGATAAAGATGGGTGAAACACTTTTAGAAATTGACAGAACCTATGAAAACCCCACCGACTTTCCCAAGCAGCTGATATTTTTTGTGATTTTCTATTATATTTAAAATGTACCAATGTTAATGTTGTTTAACATGTCCCACACATTCGGAAAAATGTTTGGTGGACATATTAGTGTGTTGGTCGTATGGTGAGGAACATTAGCTGGATGTGTTTGTGTGCACACACTATACAAACCTCCCAGCAACTACTCGTATGGCATCAGAAATAAGGTAAATGTTGGCTACTAGAGAAAGTTAGGTAAGGTTTTTGTGGACTCTGTTGATATCTAAACTTTTATGCTAATTATTAGCCACATATCTTCTCTGATCTTTATAGCTTTCTATACTCTATACTGTCTGCTTTCTATATTGTAGTTTGATGAAAATTGTAATTTTTTTTTTTTATTATTATACTTTGTCGCTGTCTTCCGCGTTTGCGAGGTAGCGCAAGGAAACAGACGAAAGAAATGGCCCAACCCCCCCCCACACACATGTATATACATACGTCCACACACGCAAATATACATACCTACACAGCTTTCCATGGTTTACCACAGACGCTTCACATGCCTTGATTCAATCCACTGACAGCACGTCAACCCCGGTATACCACATCACTCCAATTCACTCTATTCCTTGCCCTCCTTTCACCCTCCTGCATGTTCACGCCCCGATCACACAAAATCTTTTTCACTCCATCTTTCCACCTCCAATTTGGTCTCCCTCTTCTCCTCGTTCCCTCCACCTCCAACACATATATCCTCTTGGTCAATCTTTCCTCACTCATTCTCTTCATGTGCCCAAACCACTTCAAAACACCCTCTTCTGCTCTCTCAACCACGCTCTTTTTATTTCCACACATCTCTCTTACCCTTACGTTACTCACTCGATCAAACCACCTCACACCACACATTGTCCTGAAACATCTCATTTCCAGCACATCCATCCTCCTGCGCACAACTCTATCCGTAGCCCACGCCTCGCAACCATACAACATTGTTGGAACCACTATTCCTTCAAACATACCCATTTTTGCTTTCCGAGATAATGTTCTCGACTTCCACACATTCTTCAAGGCCCCCAGAATTTTCGCCCCCTCCCCCACCCTATGATCCACTTCCGCTTCCATGGTTCCATCCGCTGCCAGATCCACTCCCAGATATCTAAAACACTTCACTTCCTCCAGTTTTTCTCCATTCAAACTCACCTCCCAATTGACTTGACCCTCAACCCTACTGTACCTAATAACCTTGCTCTTATTCACATTTACTCTTAACTTTCTTCTTCCACACACTTTACCAAACTCAGTCACCAGCTTCTGCAGTTTCTCACATGAATCAGCCACCAGCGCTGTATCATCAGCGAACAACAACTGACTCACTTCCCAAGCTCTCTCATCCCCAACAGACTTCATACTTGCCCCTCTTTCCAAAACTCTTGCATTTACCTCCCTAACCACCCCATCCATAAACAAATTAAACAACCATGGAGACATCACACACCCCTGCCGCAAACCTACATTCACTGAGAACCAATCACTTTCCTCTCTTCCTACACGTACACATGCCTTACATCCTCGATAAAAACTTTTCACTGCTTCTAACAACTTGCCTCCCACACCATATATTCTTAATACCTTCCACAGAGCATCTCTATCAACTCTATCATATGCCTTCTCCAGATCCATAAATGCTACATGCAAATCCATTTGCTTTTCTAAGTATTTCTCACATACATTCTTCAAAGCAAACACCTGATCCACACATCCTCTACCACTTCTGAAACCACACTGCTCTTCCCCAATCTGATGCTCTGTACATGCCTTCACCCTCTCAATCAATACCCTCCCATATAATTTCCCAGGAATACTCAACAAACTTATAGCTCTGTAATTTGAGCACTCACTCTTATCCCCTTTGCCTTTGTACAATGGCACTATGCACGCATTCCGCCAATCCTCAGGCACATCACCATGAGTCATACATACATTAAATAACCTTACCAACCAGTCAACAATACAGTCACCCCCTTTTTCAATAAATTCCACTGCAATACCATCCAAACCTGCTGCCTTGCCGGCTTTCATCTTCCGCAAAGCTTTCACTACCTCTTCTCTGTTTACCAAATCATTTTCCCTAACCCTCTCACTTTGCACACCACCTCGACCAAAACACCCTATATCTGCCACTCTATCATCAAACACATTCAACAAACCTTCAAAATACTCACTCCATCTCCTTCTCACATCACCATTACTTGTTATCACCTCCCCATTTGCGCCCTTCACTGAAGTTCCCATTTGCTCCCTTGTCTTACGCACTTTATTTACCTCCTTCCAGAACATCTTTTTATTCTCCCTAAAATTTAATGATACTCTCTCACCCCAACTCTCATTTGCCCTTTTTTTCACCTCTTGCACCTTTCTCTTGACCTCCTGTCTCTTTCTTTTATACATCTCCCTCTCAATTGCATTTTTTCCTTGCAAAAATCGTCCAAATGCCTCTCTCTTCTCTTTCACTAGTACTCTTACTTCTTCATCCCACCACTCACTACCCTTTCTAATCAACCCACCTCCCACTCTTCTCATGCCACAAGCATGTAATTATATGTATATTTCATTGGCACCATTCTAAATCACTTGATGTGATTTTCTGAGTTTCTTCTGTGATGCTCTTAAACTACATATTTGCCTTATTATATGGCTCAATTTGTCTCTCAACTATCTGGTATTATTTTGCCTCATTTCCTGCTTTTTGATATTTTCAAACTCAACAGCCTCTAGTATCGTAAGATTTCTACAAGATTATGAAATCATTACATCTTCATGCTGAGGTCCTACACTATGCTTTAACCACAAGAAGTGACTGAAATCTTTCCAGACAAATAGGGTTTGAAGTTGGGAGGGTTGACTGAAACCTAATCATTTCCATTCTCGATAGTTTGATTAAAAAATCAGCACTTCTACTGTTGTGTCAGACCATTACAGCCACCCAACCATTTTTTTTTTCATGCAATAGTCTAGTTCTACAATTTCATTCTCAAGTGGCATATCGAATCAAACACTTGTTAATGTCACTTTACTCAATGTACCTCATTTGAATACTCCTCTAAAGTAGGGTTGCAATACCATGGCTTTTTAAAACCTCAATGTATCTAGATAAAAAAAGGGGGGGATTGAAATGGGTATTAAGGAAGGAAAAAGATGGGATTTATTGTAAAAAGTAGAGCTGTGTGGTATTGCAGTAATGCTGAAGAACTGCTGTTTAACTGTCCTGGTACAAAGTGCATTACTTTTGTGACACTGGTACACTTTGGCTTCCATGATAAGAAGTTTATGTCAAATCCAAGTGATAAAATGTCAGTTTTTACTTACCTTTCTTGCACAGTTCATGGACCAGAAGTGCCTTCTGTTTTCTATGAGGCTCACACAGCACTCTGGAAGCTGTCAACAACCAATGGGTGGGGCCACAAATCATTCAGTGTCATGATGTCTTGATTGTCTATGTGCTGGGTAGTTGAGCAGGAAGTGTTTTGTGTCTTTGTAGTAATTGCATTGTAGGCATGAAGGGTTCTGAAATATGTTGACGGTGTTTGTAATGTTGTAGGAATGGATGATGCCACAGTGTAGATAAGAAAATATACCTTGTGTATATCTGGAATCGTGGTTTCAGGTGGATGTATGTCAGCTAGGTTTTCATTAAAGACTTGAGTTGGGAAGGCAGTAGTTGAGTACTTGTTGGGTTACTTTGGTACAATCAAGTGTTGTCAGTGTAATGTTTGTTGGGATGGGCAAAGTCTATGAGTGTAGGATGCTGAATTGTGAGTCTAGAGTAGGTTTTTATATCTATTTGGGGGTTGGAGATCAGTTATGGAAAAGTGTGGATGAGAGGGGTCTAGTGCTTTTGCAACAAATTGAGTGCTAGGCATGGTAAGGTGGGGTTGTGCTTGGAGGTTCTTTTCTTTCATTGTGTAGGTGTTGAATGTTTGTGGTTGTTAGGCAGCTAGTTATTGTTTTGTGTTCTCTGTTTGTGTGGTTTGCAGCTTTATTATATTTACTTTTGGGAGGATGGACAATCAGGCAGATGAGGTGTAGTTTAGTGTTGAGCAATGATTTGTTTGTGGAGAATACTAAGGGATTCCTTTTTTTTTCATCCAAATCTGATACCAGTTAGTGTTCTGAGGACGTGCATGATTACATGCAGTTATAGTAAAAGTAAGTTTTGAATGTCAAATTTGAATAAGTTCTTTGGATCAGTTGGTGGATATTTGATAAAACCTTTTTTTAGTACCAATTGTCTTGCCCACCTTAGCAAAGTAGTGTCAGAAACAAATGATAATGGGATACATCGAGTCTCTGATTTTCACACAGTTTTATATTTGCAACTCATTTGTACAGAAATGGAAGAGTTTTACACTCATGGAGCCCCTTTTGAATTTTCTTTACTTACAAGATTTTGCCACTAGGTAGAGCTAGCTCATGGCATTCATCACAGTAAATAGTTGAATTAAGAATAAAGTCATGTGAGTTTCTTATTGTCTGTTGTTATGTGTAAGATGGAGTGAGGATCTGCTTGTAGACTAGATGTTAGCAACCCTCCTGTATGTGAGGCAGAAAAAGGCAACCTTGGCTAGGGAGGGGAATTGACAAATGCTGGCTCTCTGTACAACTATCATTAACCCTCCTAATGCTCAAGTGATAGTACCTCCCTGATTGGTGGTTGCTTGCCACCAGAACCAGAACTCACCATCTACAGCCAAGTTCCACAGACTTCTTCATGCTTTATCTTCTGCTTCATCTCTGGTAATTTCATGTATTGACTGTTGTAAGAATGTGATAATTTCTTTTACTGGATATGTTTGAAAAGTCACTTCTACGCTATATTTCATGATGGCATTTGACCTTGAATTTGGCTTAAATGTTGGTGATGCAGTAGAGCGGCATAGCTAGGCACACATTATATGAATCTGTGTGTGGTTTTTATCTGTGCTTATAGCTCTGGTGACTTTTCCTCAAAGTATCTTTCAAATCTTAATCATTACAGTGATAACTCTGTAAACATGGTTTAGTTAGCAAATCTTGCTGGTATGCAACCTTATCCATGCATCACAACAAGCATAGACACATGTTCATTTCCTTGTGAAGAAACAAGAGAATGACATCTATGATTGGACCATATCACTGAGTTTACTGACTATATAGGTGTGTCTCCCTGAGCTGCACTTGCTACACAACAACAGGCTCAGCACTTGAGCACACCAGGAATATAGGCAACTATTTGTCTACTTACCCTTTATCAACCATCTCAGTGTTTCAGTAACAGAATATGCAAGCCTATACTCCACCTATGTGCCAAGTATATCATCCCAGACTTCACTAACAACAGATGGTATCTGAGATGGGCCTCTGTGATGTAGTGGTTAGATGTTAATGACTGTGAGTGAGTATTGGCCAGCTCAGAGTCAGACCCACATGGGTTCAAATCCTGGGTATAACAGTTAACCTCCACCTAACCCAAGTGTTTGTCCTTGGTACATATATACAAGATTATGAGACAGAGCACTCTCTCTTTGTAACACACAAATAGTAATCACAGTATCAAAGAAGAATGCAAGCCTCTTCTGCCATTGCTTGCATCAGCTGTCACAGAACTAGAAATCTGGATTCACTACATTCACACATCAAGTCTTTGGGAAGTGAGAGTTGTCTTTCACCCTACCTGATGTGATTGGGTGCGATGTCTGAACCCATTCCTGAACATCCACATCATGTTCTGTGCTCTGCTGATCGGGCCAATCCCCAGTGCCATTGCTAACACTTATTCAGCACTCTTCACTACTGGAAGACATATCCTTATAGCCAAATGACCATACTCACTCTTCTATACATTTAATCAGATGTTGACATCACTGCTGTTATTGAGGAGAGTGACCCCATGATTCTAGGTCCTGAAGTGTGTATTTACATTTAATTGTATGTTATTTTAAAAATGTATATTAACCCAGATAATTGTTTTTCATTTGTATAATTTTTAAAAGTCTAGTGATTTTCTTGCCATACTGTGCAGTTCGTACCATGTTGTCTGTAATGTTTCTGTTCTGTAACTAGGACACATATGTCCCATTAGTTTTTTATGTTCACTGCAGCTGGGGTACATATATATACAGCCATTAATGCTTATAGTGGCATCCCTTATGTTACCAGACAACCAAATCTTCTTCCATACACTGGTAAGTGTATGTGAATATGTCAAGGAAGCTGCACGAGATCTGCTCCCTCACATTTTGTAATATAAATTGTGATGCTTTTGTATTGCAGTTCAGTTTCCTAAGAATGGGGGTGACTGTGTTATTGATTTATTAGTTAGGATTTCCATTGTAAGGTGAGGTGCATGGGGACTGGGGGAATGCATGTATGCTACCATTGTATAAAGGCAATAGAGACAAAGGTCAGCATTCGAATTACAGAGGTATTAGATTGGTGAGTGTACTTGAGATGTATGAGAAAGTGTTGATTGAGAGGTTGACATGCTTAGAGCATTAGACTGGAGAAGAACAGTGTATTTTCAGGAGTAGTAGAGGATTTGCACATCAGGTCTTTTTATTGAAGAATGTGCATTAGAAATACGTAAAGAAACAAGAATTGTATGTGGCATTTATGGATCTGGAGAAAGCATATGATATGGTTAATAGAAATGCTGTTTAGAAGGTCTTACAAATATATGGCATAGGAGTTAAACTATTAGAAGTAGTGAGGAGTTTTTAACTACAGAGTAAGGTATGTACATGCGAGCAGGTAGAGAAGAGGGCGATGTCACCATGGCTGTTGAATATGTTTATGGATGGGTTGCTGAGGGAGGTAAATGCAAGGGTCCTGGAAAGAGGGTCAGGCATACAGTCTTTGGGAGGTGAGAGTCAGAAACTACAGAAGTTGATGTTTGAGTTTGGGTGAGAGTATGAAAGGAGGAAGTTGAGAGTAAATGTGAGTAAAAGGAAGGCTATTAGGTTTAGCATTGCAGAGAGACAGGTTGATTGGGATGTGAATTGGATGGAGAGAACTTGTAGGGAGTGGAGTGTTTTTGATAAGTAGGAGTGAATGTGGCAGCAAATGGAACTGGAGGTGAGTCATAGGGCAGATGAAGGGCTGAAGGATTTTGTACACTGAGGAATATGTGGAAGGAGAAGCATGGGGAGGGGTATGGTTTGGGAATGTCTTGGGAATAAAGTCAGGGGTTAGTGAGAGGATAAGAGCAAAGGAAGGAGTAGCACTCCTTGAGTTGTGGGAGGATGTGATAGAGTGTAAGAAAGTAAATTCTAGATTGATGTGGATAAAACTGAAAGTAGATGGAGAGAGATGGGTGATTATTGGTGCCTATGCACCTGGTCATGAGAAGAAAGATCATGAGAGTCAAGTGTTTTGAGGGCAGCTGAGTGAGTGTGTTAGCGGCTTTTTATGGACGAGACCGAGTTATGATGATGGGTGATTTGAATGTGAAGGTGAGTAATGTGGCAGTTGAGGGTATAATTGATGTACATGGGATGTTCAGTGCTGTAAATGGAAATGGTGATGCGCTTGTGGATTTGTGTGCTGAAAAAGGACGTGATTGGGAATACCTGGTTTAAAAAGATTGATATACATAAGTACATGTGTACGAGTAGGAGAGATGGCCAGAGGGCATTATTGAATTACGTGTTAATTGATAGGTGTGTAAAAGAGAGACTTTTGGATGTTAATGTGCTGAAAGGGGCAGCTTGAGGGATGTCTGATCACTATCTTGTGGAGGCAGAGTTGAAGATTTGTAAAGGTTTTCAGAAAAGAAGAGAGGATGTTGGAGAAGAGAGTGGTAAGAGTAAGTGAGCTTGGAAAGGGGATGTGTGTGAGGAAGTGCCAGGAGAGACTGAGTGTAGAATGGCAAAAGGTGAGAGCAAATGACATAAGGGGAGTGGGAGGGGAATGGGATGTATTTAGGGAGCAGTGACGGCTTGTGCAGATGATGCATGTGGCATAAGAAAGGTGGGAGGTGGGCAGATTAGAAAGGATAGTGAGTGTTGGGATGAAGAAGTAGGATTGTTAGTGAAAGAGAAGAGAGAGTTGTTTAGATGATACTTACAGGGAAGTAGTGCATATGATTGGGAGATATATAAAAGAAAGTGGTAGGAGGTCAAGAGAAAGGTGTAAGAGGTGAAAAAGAGGGCAAATGAGAGTTGGTGTGAGAGAGTATCACTGAATTTTAGGGAGAATAAAAAGTTTTTTTTTTTTCATTCATTTCAAGCTAAAAGTTTGTTTCTAAATTGTTCTTACATTTTTCATATGTATATATATGTATGTGTGTGTGTGTGTGTGTATGTGCATATGTGTGTGTGTGTGTGTGTGTGTGTATATGTATATATATATGTATATTATCCCTGGGGATAGGGGTGAAAGAATACTTCCCACGTATTCCTCGCGTGTCGTAGAAAGCGACTAGAGGGGACGGGAGCGGGGGGCCGGAAATCCTCCCCTCCTTGTATTAACTTTCTAAAATGGGAAACAGAAGAAGGAGTCACGCGGGGAGTGATCATCCTCCTCGAAGGCTCAGAGTGGGGTGCCTAAATGTGTGTGGATGTAACCAAGATGTGAAAAAAGGAGAGATAGGTAGTATGTTTGAGGAAAGGAACCTGGATGTTTTGGCTCTGAGTGAAACGAAGCTCAAGGGTAAAGGGGAAGAGTGGTTTGGAAATGTCTGGGGAGTGAAGTCAGGGGTTAGTGAGAGGACAAGAGCAAGGGAAGGAGTAGCAATACTCCTGAAACAGGAGTTGTGGGAGTATGTGATAGAATGTAAGAAAGTAAATTCTCGATTAATATGGGTGAAATTGAAAGTTGATGGAGAGAGGTGGGTGATTATTGGTGCATATGCACCTGGGCATGAGAAGAAAGATCATGAGAGGCAAGTGTTTTGGGAGCAGCTAAATGAGTGTGTTAGCGGTTTTGATGCACGAGACCGGGTTATAGTGATGGGTGATTTGAATGCAAAGGTGAGTAATGTGGCAGTTGAGGGAATAATTGGTATGCATGGGGTGTTCAGTGTTGTAAATGGAAATGGTGAAGAGCTTGTAGATTTATGTGCTGAAAAAGGACTGATGATTGGGAATACCTGGTTTAAAAAGCGAGATATACATAAGTATACTTATGTAAGTAGGAGAGATGGCCAGAGAGCGTTATTGGATTACGTGTTAATTGACAGGCGTGCGAAAGAGAGACTTTTGGATGTTAATGTGCTGAGAGGTGCAACTGGAGGGATGTCTGATCATTATCTTGTGGAGGCTAAGGTGAAGATTAGTATGGGTTTTCAGAAAAGAGGAGTGAATGTTGGGGTGAAGAAGGTGGTGAGAGTAAGTGAGCTTGGGAAGGAGACCTGTGTGGGGAAGTACCAGGAGAGACTGTGTACAGAATGGAAAAAGGTGAGAACAATGGAAGTAAGGGGAGTCGGGGAGGAATGGGATGTATTTAGGGAATCAGTGATGGATTGCGCAAAAGATGCTTGTGGCATGAGAAGAGTGGGAGGTGGGCTGTTTAGAAAGGGTAGTGAGTGGTGGGATGAAGAAGTAAGAGTATTAGTGAAAGAGAAGAGAGAGGCATTTGGACGATTTTTGCAGGGAAAAAATGCAATTGAGTGGGAGAAGTATAAAAGAAAGAGACAGGAGGTCAAGAGAAAGGTGCAAGAGGTGAAAAAAAGGGCAAATGAGAGTTGGGGTGAGAGACTATCAGTAAATTTTAGGGAGAATAAAAAGATGTTCTGGAAGGAGGTAAATAGGGTGCGTAAGACAAGGGAGCAAATGGGAACTTCAGTGAAGGGCGTAAATGGGGAGGTGATAACAAGTAGCGGTGATGTGAGAAGGAGATGGAATGAGTATTTTGAAGGTTTGTTGAATGTGTCTGATGACAGAGTGGCAGATATAGGGTGTTTAGGTCGAGGTGGTGTGCAAAGTGAGAGGGTTAGGGAAAATGATTTGGTAAACAGAGAAGAGGTAGTAAAAGCTTTGCGGAAGATGAAAGCCAGCAAGGCAGCAGGTTTGGATGGTATTGCAGTGGAATTTATTAAGAAAGGGGGTGACTGTATTGTTGACTGGTTGGTAAGGTTATTTAATGTATGTATGACTCATGGTGAGGTGCCTGAGGATTGGCGGAATGCGTGCATAGTGCCATTGTACAAAGGCAAAGGGGATAAGAGTGAGTGCTCAAATTACAGAGGTATAAGTTTGTTGAGTATTCCTGGTAAATTATATGGGAGGGTATTGATTGAGAGGGTGAAGGCATGTACAGAGCATCAGATTGGGGAAGAGCAGTGCGGTTTCAGAAGTGGTAGAGGATGTGTGGATCAGGTGTTTGCTTTGAAGAATGTATGTGAGAAATACTTAGAAAAGCAAATGGATTTGTATGTAGCATTTATGGATCTGGAGAAGGCATATGATAGAGTTGATAGAGATGCTCTGTGGAAGGTATTAAGAATATATGGTGTGGGAGGCAAGTTGTTAGAAGCAGTGAAAAGTTTTTATCGAGGATGTAAGGCATGTGTACGTGTAGGAAGAGAGGAAAGTGATTGGTTCTCAGTGAATGTAGGTTTGCGGCAGGGGTGTGTGATGTCTCCATGGTTGTTTAATTTGTTTATGGATGGGGTTGTAAAGGAGGTAAATGCAAGAGTCCTGGAAAGAGGGGCAAGTATGAAGTCTGTTGGGGATGAGAGAGCTTGGGAAGTGAGTCAATTGTTGTTCGCTGATGATACAGCGCTGGTGGCTGATTCATGTGAGAAACTGCAGAAGCTGGTGACTGAGTTTGGTAAAGTGTGTGGAAGAAGAAAGTTGAGAGTAAATGTGAATAAGAGCAAGGTTATTAGGTACAGTAGGGGTGAGGGTCAAGTCAATTGGGAGGTGAGTTTGAATGGAGAAAAACTGGAGGAAGTGAAGTGTTTTAGATATCTGGGAGTGGATCTGTCAGCGGATGGAACCATGGAAGCGGAAGTGGATCATAGGGTGGGGGAGGGGGCGAAAATTTTGGGAGCCTTGAAAAATGTGTGGAAGTCGAGAACATTATCTCGGAAAGCAAAAATGGGTAAGTTTGAGGGAATAGTGGTTCCAACAATGCTGTATGGTTGCGAGGCGTGGGCTATGGATAGAGATGTGCGCAGGAGGATGGATGTGCTGGAAATGAGATGTTTGAGGACAATGTGTGGTGTGAGGTGGTTTGATCGAGTAAGTAACGTAAGGGTAAGAGAGATGTGTGGAAATAAAAAGAGCGTGGTCGAGAGAGCAGAAGAGGGTGTTTTGAAATGGTTTGGGCACATGGAGAGAATGAGTGAGGAGAGATTGACCAAGAGGATATATGTGTCGGAGGTGGAGGGAACGAGGAGAAGAGGGAGACCAAATTGGAGGTGGAAAGATGGAGTGAAAAAGATTTTGTGTGATCGGGGCCTGAACATGCAGGAGGGTGAAAGGAGGGCAAGAAATAGAGTGAATTGGAGTCATGTGGTATACAGGGGTTGACGTGCTGTCAGTGGATTGAAGCAAGGCATGTGAAGCGTCTGGGGTAAACCATGGAAAGCTGTGTAGGTATGTATATTTGCGTGTGTGGACGTGTGTATGTACATGTGTATGGGGGGGGGGGGTTGGGCCATTTCTTTCGTCTGTTTCCTTGCGCTACCTCGCAAACGCGGGAGACAGCGACAAAGTATAAAAAAAAAAAAAAAAAAAAAAAAAAAAAGAGTTTTGGAAGGAGGTAAATAAAGTGCATAAGACAAGAGAACAAATGAGAACATTGAGGAATTGGCCAAATGGGGAGGTAATAACAAGTAGTGATGAAGTGAGAAGGAGATGGAGTGAGTATTTTGAAGGTGTGTTGAATGTGTATGATGATAGAGTGGCAGATATAGGGTGTTTTGGTTGGGGTGGTGTGTGAAGTGAGAGGGTCAGGGAGAGTGGTTTGGTAAAGAGAGAAGAAGTAGTGAAAGCTTTGCAGAAGATGAAAGCCAGCAAGGCAGCAGGTTTGGATAGTACTGTAGTGGAATTTATTAAAAAAAGGGGATGACTGTATTGTTGATTGGTTGGTAAGGATATTCAGTATATGTATGGATCATGGTGAAGTGCCTGAGGATTGGCAGACTGCATGCATAGTGCCACTGTACAAAGGCAAACGGGATAAAGGTGAGTGTTCATATTACAGAGGCATAAGTTTGTTGAGTATTCCTGGGAAATTATATGGGAGGGTATTGATTGAGAGGGTGAGGGCATGAACAGAGCATCAGACTGAGGAAGAGCTGTGTGGTTTTAGAAGTGGTAGAGGATGTGTATCAGATGTTTGCTTTGAAGAAAGTATGAGAAATACGTAGAAAAACAGGATTTGTATGAAGCATTTATGGATCTGGAAAAGGCATATGATAATGTTGATAGAGATGCTTTGTGGAAGGTTTTAAGAATATATGGCATGGGAGGTAAGTTGTTAGAAGCAGTGAAAAGTTTTTACCAAGAATGTAAAGCATGTGTACGTGTAGAAAGAGAGGAAAGTGATTGGTTCCCAGTGAATGTAGGTTTGCGGCAGGGGTCTGTGATATCTCCATGGTTGTTTAATTTGTTTATGGATGGGGTAGTTAGGGAGGTGAATGCAAGAGTTTTGGAGAGAGGGGCAAGTATGCAGTCTGTTGTGGATGAGAGGGCTTAGGAAGTGAGTCAGTTGTTATTCACTGATGATACAGCACCGATGGCTCATCTGGGTAAAAAGCTGCAGAATTTGGTGACTGAGTTTGGTAAAGTGTGTGAAAGAAGAAAGTTGAGAGTAAATGTGAATAAGAACAAGGTTATTAGGTTCAGTAGGGTTGAGGGACAAGTTGATTGGGAGGTAAGTTTGAATGGAAAAAACTGGAGGAAGTGAAGTGTTTTAGATATCTGGGAGTGGACTTAGTGGCAGATGGAATCATGAAAGTGGAAGCGAGTCACAAGGTGGGGGAGGGGATGAAGGTTCTGGGAGCATTGAAGGATTAGTGGTTCCAGCAATGTTATATGGTTGTGAGGCATGGGCTATAGATAGGGTTGTGTGGAGGAGGGTGGATGTGTTGGAAATGAAATGCTTAAATACAATATGCGGTGTGAGGTGGTTTGATCAAGTAAGTAATGAAAGGGTAAGAGAAATGTGTGGTAATAAAAAGAGTGTAGTTGAGAGAGCAGAAAAGGGTGTATTGAAATGGTTTGGACACACGAAGAGAATGATTGAGGAAAGATTGACAAAGGGGATACATGTGTCAGAGGTGAGGGAAGAAGGAGAAACGGGAGACCATATTGGA
Source organism: Panulirus ornatus (assembly GCF_036320965.1). Taxonomy (NCBI): domain Eukaryota; kingdom Metazoa; phylum Arthropoda; class Malacostraca; order Decapoda; family Palinuridae; genus Panulirus; species Panulirus ornatus. The sequence continues at coordinate 18,853,539 of NC_092282.1, forward strand.
GGTGGAGGGATGGAGTGAAAAAGATTTTGTGCGATTAGGGCCTGAACATACATGAGGGTGAAAGACGTGTAAGGAATAGAGTGAATTGGAATGATGTGTTATACCATGGTGGACATGCTGTCAATGGATTGAACCAGGGGATGTAAAGTGTTTGGGGTAAACCATGGAAACTTTTGTGAGGCCTGGATGTGGAAAGGGATTTGTGGTTTCAGTGCATTACACATGACAGCTAGAGAGTGAGTGTGAACGAATGTGGCCTTTTTTGTCGTTTCCTGGTGCTACCTTGCTGGGGGGTTGCTATTTTGTGTGTGGCAACAGGAATGGATGAAGGCAGCAAGTATGAAGATGTACATGTGTGTATATGTATATGTCTGTGTATGTATTTGTTGAAATGTATATGTATGTATATGGGCATTTATGTATACATATGTGTATGGGTTGGGCCATTCCTTGTCTCTTTCCTGGTGCTACCTTGCTTACGCAGGAGATGGCGATTAAATATAATAAATGAATATAACATCATATTACCAGTGATGTTGTATGGATGCAAGGTATGGGCCATAGTTGAGAATGTGCAGAGGAGGGTACATGTATTGGAAATAGAATGTTTGTGGACATTATGTGGTGTGAGGAGAGTTGATCAAGTAATTAATGATAGGTTAAGAGAGCACATTAGGTTGAAACATTAAGTAGTAGTTGGTAGGAACATTAAGAAAGAGCATTAGGTAGAAGCAGTCAGTAGGAACATTAGGTAGGAGCCTCTGCAAACACTGCACTACCATTGTCTTTTGCCAGTGGCCTGTTAAGGGTGAGGCACTAAAGGTTAAGAAGCTGCACTGGGGCTCACTAATTATTGAATGACTGTTGCCATAGCCAGCCCCTTAAGTTGAGAGAGCTGAAGAGGATGGTTTGGACGTCTGTAGAGAATGAATGAGAAGAGGCTGACAAAGTGGATATATGCCAGAAATGGAAGGGTCAAGGACAAGGGGGTTACCAAATTGAAGAAGGAAGATTCTAGGTGAAAAGATTTTGAGTGTCCAGGGCCTGAACACGTAAGGAGGTGAAAAGTGTGCATGGAAGAGAGTGAGTTGGAGTGATATTGTGTACATGGCATATGAAGCAGCTGGGGGAAGCCACATAAAGGGCTGTGGGGCCCTGTTGTGGATTGGAGGGCAGATGTTTGGGGGCATTCTATGGCAGCTAGGGAATGGATGTGAGCAGATAATGCCTTTCTTTTATCACTTTCTTTGTTCCTCACTAATAAGGGAAATGGTAAACAAGAATGAAAGAAAAGAAAGGAAATTAATATAACTTACCATACCTTCCTGCCACAGGTGCCCCTTCTATTCTTATGAGGCTCCTGCAGCACTCAGGACATAAAGTCTGATGTGTGTGTAGAAAGTGCAGGGCAATGGTGTTGTAAGCGCTTAGTTGCATTATGGGCATGAAAGGTCTTGGGATATGTTGAAATGGTGTTTGTAGAGTTGTAGTGATGGGTAATGCCTTGAACATAAGCTGGAGAGTGTGACTTATGCTTGTTTGAGGAGTGTGGTGTCTGATATGAGTATGTCTTGTGGGTTGGAGTTTAAGACAAACTTTGGGGGTTGGTTGTTTTGTGCTTGTTAGGTTCTTCCAGTGTGTATGTGTTTTGTTAGTGTTATATTTGTTGGAGGTGGAGGGATTTGTAAGTACAGGTTACTGAGGTGAGGTAGGGGTAAGTTTCATATTTTTACTTGGGGCTGGTTGTTAATTATGGAGTGGTTTAGGAGGGAGGGTCATAGTGTTGCTACATAGAATCAAGTGCTGAGCATATTGAAGTAGGACGGTCTTAGGAGTGCTTTTGTTTCATTGTGAAGGTGTTGCATGTTTGTGGTTGCTAGACAGTCATTGATTGTTCTGAATGCCCTATTTTATGCGGTTTACAGATGTCCAGACCATTTCAGCATACCTTTGTCACTTCTCAACCACACTCTTTTTATTACCAGACTTCTCTCTTACCACCTTACAGCACATACTGTCCTCATACATATAGTTTCCGACACATCCATTCCCCTCCCCACAGCTCATACCTCATATCCATATGATATTGTTGGGACTACTACACCCTTAAACATACCTATTTTTTCCCTTCCAGAGAATGTTTTCTCTTTCCGCACTTTCTTTAGTGCTCCCAAATTCTCGCCCTTCACCCACCCTATTACTCACTTCTGCCTCCATGGTTCCATTTGCTGCCATGTTCTCTCCCAGATATTTAAAACACTCCACTTCCTCCAAGTTTTCTCTATTCAGACTCACACCCCAGCTAACCTGTCCCTCAACCCTGTTGAACCTAATAACCTTACTTTTATTCACATTTCCTGTCAGTTCATTCTCATTTACTCTCAACTTCCTCCTTTCACACATTCTTCTAAATTCAGTCCAAACTTCTTCAGTTTCTCACTTGAACCTGCCACCAGTGCTGTATCATCAGCAAACAATACTTACTGCCTTTCCAGACCCTCTCATCCAGCATAGACTGCATACTCGCCCCTCACAAGACTCTCACATTTATTTCCCTTACTACCATATTCATAAGCAAATTAAACAACCATGGTGAGATCACACACCCCTGCTACAGACCAACTTTCAGTGGAAAGCATTCACTCTCCTTCTTCCTACTCATGAATGTGTCTTACACCCTTGATGAAAACTTCTCACTGCTTGTACCAACTTTCCTCCCACACCATTCATTCTTAAGACCTTCCACAAGGCATCTCTGTCAACCCCATCATATGCTTTCTCTAGATTTGTATATGCCAAATACAAATCGTTTCGTTTCTCTTAGTATTTCTTGCACTTATTCTTTAAAGCAGTCACATGATCCACATATCATCTGCCATTTCTGAAACCACATTGTTCCTCCCTAATCTGATGCACTGTACATGCCTTCACCCTTTCAGTCAGTACCCTCCCATACAATGTAACAGGTACATTTAACAAACTTGTATCTCTGTAGTTTGAACACTATCCTTTATCCCCCTTGCCTTCATATAGTGGCTCTACACATGCATTCTGCCAATCCTCAGGCACCTCATCATGATCCATGCATACATTGAAAATCCTTACCAACCAGTCATTTACACACTCCCCCCTTTCTTAATAAATTCAACTGCAATACCATCCAATCCTGCCACCTTGCCACATTACATAATATGTAAGGCTTTTACCATCTCTTTTCTCTTCACCAAACCAATCTCCATGGCTCTCACTTTGCATACCACAGTGACCTAGACATCTTATATCTGCCACTCTATTGTCAAAACATTTAACAGTCCTTTAGATACAAATATTAGTACAGAAGATATATATTCATCTTACTTTTATTTATTTATTTTGCTTTGTTGCTGTCTCCCGCGTTAGCGAGGTAGCGCAAGGAAACAGATGAAAGAATGGCCCAACCCTCCCACATACATGTCCACACACACAAATATACATACCTATACATCTCACTGTACACATATATATACACACACAGACATATACATATATACATATGCACATAATTCATACTGTCTGCCTTTATTTATTCCCATCGCCACCCCGCCACACATGGAATAACAACCCCCTCCCCCCTCATGTGTGCGAGGTAGCGCTAGGAAAAGACAACAAAGGCCCCATTCGTTCACACTCAGTCTCTAGCTGTCATGTAATAATGCACCAAAACCACAGCTCCCTTTCCACATCCAGGCTCCACAGAACTTTCCATGGTTTACCCCAGACGCTTCACATGCCCTGGTTCAATCCATTGACAGCATGTTGACCCCGATATACCACATCGTTCCAATTCACTCTATTCCTTGCATGCCTTTCACCCTCCTGCATGTTCAGGCCCCGATCACTCAAAATCTTTTTCACTCCATCTTTCCACCTCCAATTTGGTCTCCCACTTCTCCTCGTTCCCTCCACCTCTGACACATATATCCTCTTTGTCAATCTTTCCTCACTCATTCTTTCCATGTGACCAAACCATTTCAAAACAGATAAATATGTTTTTTTATATTCATCTATGTACATTATTTATATACACTTATATACATTATCTCGATACATTTTCTTTGGTACCTAAGCAGTGAAAAATGTTGTAATACCCTCTATGGTGTTTTGATGGTTACTGGAAATGTGAATGAATAGATAATGTGACTAATGTATGGCAGGAAGGCAGTATTCCCATGTGAAGTATTGGTGCATGTGTTTCCAGCCTTGGTATGCAAACTAGCAATGCAGATCCAAGAAATCACATATGACATAGCCACAGTAAATACAAAAAGTGAGATATCATATTTGATATGTCTGCAGTGAATATGTTGATTTAAGTTTACTCCTGATAGACATATGGAGTAGTTTTGAATTTTGATATATGTCCACACTATTTTCGTAAAGTCACTACTCTTTTGTCCTAGCTTAACACTGTATACTCTTTCGTTGCTTTAATATATGTTTCAAATGCTTGCTGGCTGTTATGCTACCCTTTTCTTGTCAATGTGTTCTCAGATTCTCAGAGGGCACTCCATCTGAGAGGGAAATGTTTTTCATACCTCCAAGTCAATATTCTTTGTTACCTCAAGTACCCATTGACATAAGATTCTTTTCTGAGATGCCCTTTGTGTATGAATAAATGACTGGTAAGTAATTCTAATTTGAGGTTCTACAAGAGATACTTTTTCTTTGTTTTATCCCTTTATGATACAGAAATCTTTAGTATTATGCAGTATTCTTATTAGATTGTATCCTTTTATTATAGGCAAGGAAGATTTATGTAAATTTTCCTTTTAAACAGAATCTTAATGCTACTCGGGAGAACTTAAGTCGCTCTCTCCGTATGCTTGAGGACCAAAATTCCTCACTCAAGGGCAAAGTAGAGGACTTGAAGACACGTATGGCCCAGATTTCTAATTCTGAATCAGAACTGAAGGACAGACTTTCTTCAATTAACCGATCACTGAAGGAGACAGTTTCATCATCTAGCAACATGCAGGAGGAGCTAAGCAGGGTCTGTTTCTTGTTACTGTACTTCAGTGTTCAGAATTAATATTTGTGTAATTTCTACTTTGCCTTCCTTTTCAGCAATTGACTTCATTATATGCCTAGAATTACTGAACGTATTCAGTTACAATGAATTCTTTTGTCATTGCCTTTCTAATGTACAGTTTAGGCATTTATGGTAATATGTGTATATCTGTCTGTCAGTTTACTTCATTATTTTGTATTACAGAATGTCATCAATAACACACCAAGCACCAGGAATGTTTTTGATATACTCTAGCTTTGCTGCATTTTATATTTTTTTTGAGGTCAGTGAAAGTTGTGGCATCACACAGTTATGAGGACTTATCATAAGAAGTTTTTTTTTTTTTTTTTGCTTTGTCGCTGTCTCCCGCGTTTGCGAGGTAGCGCAAGGAAACAGACGAAAGAAATGGCCCAACCCACCCCCATACACATGTATATACATATGTCCACACACGCAAATATACATACCTACACAGCTTTCCATGGTTTACCCCAGATGCTTCACATGCCTTGATTCAATCCACTGACAGCACATCAACCCCGGTATACCACATCGCTCCAGTTCACTCTATTCCTTGCCCTCCTTTCACCCTCCTGCATGTTCAGGCCCCGATCACACAAAATCTTTTTCACTCCATCTTTCCACCTCCAATTTGGTCTCCCTCTTCTCCTCGTTCCCTCCACCTCCAACACATATATTCTCTTGGTCAATCTTTCCTCACTCATTCTCTCCATGTGCCCGAACCATTTCAAAACACCCTCTTCTGCTCTCTCAACCACGCTCTTTTTATTTCCACACATCTCTCTTACCCTTAGGTTACTTACTCGATCAAACCACCTCACACCACACATTGTCCTCAAACATCTCATTTCCAGCACATCCATCCTCCTGCGCACAACTCTATCCATAGCCCACGCCTCGCAACCATACAACATTGTTAGAACCACTATTCCTTCAAACATACCCATTTTTGCTTTCCGAGATAATGTTCTCGACTTCCACACATTCTTCAAGGCTCCCAGAATTTTCGCCCCCTCCCCCACCCTATGATCCACTTCCGCTTCCATGGTTCCATCCGCTGCCAGATCCACTCCCAGATATCTAAAACACTTCACTTCCTCCAGTTTTTCTCCATTCAAACTCACCTCCCAATTGACTTGACCCTCAACCCTACTGTACCTAATAACCTTGCTCTTATTCACATTTACTCTTAACTTTCTTCTTTCACACACTTTACCAAACTCAGTCACCAGCTTCTGCAGTTTCTCACATGAATCAGCCACCAGCGCTGTATCATCAGCGAACAACAACTGACTCACTTCCCAAGCTCTCTCATCCCCAACAGACTTCATACTTGCCCCTCTTTCCAAAACTCTTGCATTCACCTCCCTAACCACCCCATCCATAAACAAATTAAACAACCATGGAGACATCACACACCCCTGCCGCAAACCTACATTCACTGAGAACCAATCACTTTCCTCTCTTCCTACACGTACACATGCCTTACATCCTCAATAAAAACTTTTCACTGCTTCTAACAACTTGCCTCCCACACCATATATTCTTAATACCTTCCACAGAGCATCTCTATCAACTCTATCATATGCCTTCTCCAGATCCATAAATGCTACATGCAAATCCATTTGCTTTTCTAAGTATTTCTCACATACATTCTTCAAAGCAAACACCTGATCCACACATCCTCTACCACTTCTGAAACCACACTGCTCTTCCCCAATCTGATGCTCTGTACATGCCTTCACCCTCTCAATCAATATCCTCCCATATAATTTATCATAAGAAGCGTAAAGAGCATATGTTGTCTGTATATCTTTGACTTTACATCATATGATTTTATATCATGTCTCATGCTCTGATTTTGCTCTGTTATTGATGTAAGAAATTAAAAACTAGGATCATGGGATTGGTTGGGATGGATATTTCCTTGCAAAGGTAATTGCTTTATCTGAGGGAATGGACTCCAAGCCTTCATGAATTTTGCAGGTTTTATAAGTTTCTCATAACTCACATCTCACGTTCCTTAAAAGCATCACAAGCTAAACAGATTTCTCAAGCATTGCAGACTTCCTAAGTCACATGGACCTCTCAGACTTTGGCTAAATATTACAATAACAGCTTGATTTTCATCCATGTGATGGGAACCAGGGTAATTTCTCAGATTGTGATGCAAAAGTTACTTTCGGTCAACACAAGAGTATAGCAGCAGTATAGCGAATTAAACCTAAAGCTTTGAATGTAGTAAATGATGTGAATTTGAATTATCTCTTGACTTTTAGTGTTAATCATTCTAGTGGTTGATTAACAAAGAAATTTATGATCATTAAAGATTCCAGGATCACAGGGAAAATCATAGTCATAATGACAATCATAGTGGTGAAATGGAAATCCTGTGCTTATAGGTATTAGCCCAGAAAATGAATGTTAAAATTCATTTGTTTAACATGAGGGTAAGTCCAACTTTGGTTCCAGTACTTTGCTGGTGTTTGGAAAAGAAACCACAGGACCTGTTTTTTTATTTTGTACTTTTGTGAGGTAGAGAAATTGAGAGGATAGAGAAGATAGGATATAGCCAAGTCTGTGTGACCATCAAGTTGTAGAAGAAATAATATTTGAGGGAAGGTAAGCTTGGTAATCTGCCTAATTAGCAAGGTAAGTTCTGAGAAGGCGGTCTTGCAATGAAATTGAATATTTAGGCATGCTAAATTCCATAGCACAGGGCAAAATCTGGAGAAAGTGTCTTAAACCCTGTCTGAGTCTTACCTTTTCCAGGCCTACAGAGGCTCATATGGGGTCATTAAAGGTAATAGCACACTGAATTCTCAGTGTCATGCAAGACAATAATGTGGTTTGCATCATGTCTGACTGCTTTTACTTCCCGACTCATGCCAGGTTGGTGCCCATTACTTGCAACGTGTCGAACTGAATAGCAGAGCTGGATTAAGACTGCTAGAGGTCTTGGGCACTCACTCTATAGGGACCCCTTCTCAACCCCCTTTTTTGCTGTAAAAAGACATAATTTCATAGTAAGTGGATGGAGAGAGATGGGTGATTATTGGTGCCTATGCACCTGGTCATGAGAAGAAAGATCATGAGAGGCAAGTATTTTTGGAGCAGCTATGTGAGTGTGTTAGCAGCTTTGATGCACAAGATCGGCTTATAGTGATGGGTGATTTGAATGCAAAGGTGTCTAATGTGGCAGTTCAGGGTATAATTGGTGTACATGCGGTGTTCAGTGTTATAAATGGAAATGGTGAAGAGCTTGTGGATTTGTGTGCTGAAAAAGGACTGGTGATTAGGAATACCTGGTTTAAAAAGAGAGACATACATGAGTATACATATGTGAGTAGGAGAGATGGCCAGAGGGCATTATTGAATGGCTTGTCAACTGATAGGCGTGTAAAAGAGAAACATTTGGATGTTAATGTGCTGAGAGGGGTAGCTGGAGGGATGTCTGATCACTATCTTGTAGAGGCGAAGGGGAAGATTTGTAAAGGCTTTCAGAGAAGAAGAGAGTGGTGAGAGTAAGTGAGCTTGGAAAGGAGACTTGTGTGAGGAAGTACCAGAAGAGATTGAATGCAGAATGGCAAAAGGTGAGAGCAAATGACGTGAGGGGAGTGGGTGAGGAATGGGATGTATTTCGAGAAGTACTAATGGCTTGTCCAAAACATGTATGTAGCATGAGAAAGGTGGCAGGTGGGCAGATTAGAAAGGGTGTGAGTGGTGGAATGAAGTAAATTTGTTAATGAAAGAGAAGAGAGAGGCATTTGTATGATTTTTGCAGGGAAGTAATGCAAATGACTTGATGTATAAAAGAAAGTGGCATGAGGTTAAGAGAAAGATGCAAGAGGTGAAAAAGAGGGCAAATGAGAGTTGGGGTGAGAGTATCATTAGATTTTAGGGAGAATAAAAAGATGTTTGGGAAGGAGGTAAATAAAGTGTGTAAGACAAGAGAACAAATGGGAACATTGGTGAAGGGGACTAATGGGGAGGTAATAACAAGTAGTGGTGAAGTGAGAAGATGGAGTGAGTATTTTGAATGTTTTTTGAATGTCTTTGATGATAGAGTGGCAGATATAGTTTGTTTTGGTCTGGGTGGTCAGGGAGATTGGTTTGGTAAAGAGAGAAGAGGTAGTGAAAGCTTTGCGGAAGATGAAAGCCAGCAAGGCGGCAGGTTTGGATGGTATTGCAGTGGAATTTATAAAAAATGAGGGTGACTGTGTTGTTGATTGGTTGGTAAGGATATTCACTGTATGTGTGGATCATGGTGAAGTGCCTGAGGATTGGCACAATGCATGCATTTTGCTGTTGTACAAAGGCAAAGGGGATAAAGGTGAGTGTTCAAATTTCAGTGGAATTTATAAAAAATGGGGGTGACTATGTTGTTGATTGGTTGGTAAGGATATTCACTGTATGTGTGGAACATGGTGAAGTGCCTGAGGATTGGCACAATGCATGCATTTTGCTGTTGTACAAAGGCAAAGGGGATAAAGGTGAGTGTTCAAATTACTGAGACATAAGTTTGTTGAGTATTCCTGGGAAATTATATGGGAGGGTATTGATTGAGAGGGTAAAGGCAGGTACAAATCATCAGATTGGGGAAGAGCAGTGCAGTTTCAGAAGTGGTAGAGAATGTGTGGACCAGGTGTTTGCTTTGAAGAATGTATGTGAGAAATACCTAGAAAAGCCGATGGATTTGTATGTAGCATTTATGGATCTGGAGAAGGCATATGATAGGGTTGATAGAGATGCTTTGTGGAAGGTTTTAAGAACATATGGTGTGGGAGGCAAGTTGCTAGAAGTAGTGACAAGTAATTACCAAGGGTGTAAGGCATGTGTATGAGTAGGAAGAGAGGAAAGTGAGTGGTTCCCAGTGAATGTCGGTTTGCAGCAGGGGTGCATGATGTCTCCATGGTTGTTTAATTTATTTATGGATGGGGTGGTTAGGGAGGTGAGTGCAAGAGTTTTGGAGAGAGGGGCAAGTATGCAGTCTGTTGTGGATGAGAGGGCTTGGGAAATGAGTCAGTTATTGTTCGCTGATGATACAGCGCTGGTGGCTGATTTGGGTGAGAAACTGCAGAGGCTGGTGACTGAGTTTGGTAAAGTGTGTGAAAGAAGAAAGTTGAGAGTAAGTGTGAAAAAGAGGAAGGTTATTAAGTTTAGTAGGGTTAAGGGGCAAGTTAATTGGGAGGTAAATTTGGATGGAGAAAAACTGGAGGAAGTGAAGTGTTTTAGATATCTGGGAAAGGACTTAGCAGTGGATGGAACCATGGAAGCGGGTGGGGCAGGGGGCGAAGGTTCTGGGGGCATTGGAAAATGTGTGGAAGGCAAGAAGGTTTCTCAGACAGTAAAAATGGGGATGTTTGAAGGAATAGTTGTTGCAACAATGTTATATGGTTGTGAGGTATGGGCTATAGATAGCATTGTGCTGAAGAGGGTGGATGTGTTGGAAATGAAATGTTTGAGGTAAATATGTGGTGTGAGGTGGTTCGATTGAGTAAGCGATGAAAGGGTGGGAGAGATGTAATAAAGAGAGTGTGGTTGAGAGAGCAGAAGAGGGTGTATTGAAATGGTTTGATGACATGGAGAGAATGAGAGGAAAGATTGACAAAGAGGATATATGTGTCGGAGGTGAAGGGAACGATAAGTGGGAGACCAAATTGGAGGTGGAAGGATGGAGTGAAAAAGATTTTGAGTGGTCTGGGCCTGAACATACAGGAGGGTGAAAGGTATGCAAGGAATAGAGTGAATTGGAATGATGTGTTATACTGGGGTGGACGTGCTGTCAATGGATTGAACCAGGGCATGTGAAGCGTCTGGGGTAAACCATGGAAGTTCTGTGGGGCCTGGATGTGGAAAGGGGGCTGTGGTTTCGGGCATTACTGCATGACAGCTAGAGACTGAGTGTGAACGAATGGGGCCTTTGTTGTCTTTTCCTAGCGCTACCTCGCACACATGAGGGGGGAGGGGGATGTTATTCCATGTGTGGTGAGGTATCGATGGGAATGCATAAAGTCAGACAGTGTGAATTGTGTGCATGTGTATATATGTATGTGTCTGTGTGTACATATATATATATATGTGTACATTGAGATGTATGGGTATGTATATTTGCGTGTGTGGATGTGTGTGTTTGTGCATGTTTGTAGGGGGTGGGTTGGGCCATTTCTTTCATCTGTTTCCTTGCGCTACCTCGCAAATGTGGGAGACAGCGACAAAGCAAAATAAATAAATAAATATATCTATTTATTATTTCCCTTTGTCGCTGTCTCCCACATTAGCGAGGTAGTGCAAGGAAACAGATGAAAGAATGGCCCAACCCACCCACATACACATGTATATACATACATGTCCACACACACAAATATACATACCTGTACATCTCAATGTATACATATATATACACACACAGACATATACATATATACACATGTACATAGTTCATACTGTCTGCCTTTATTCATTCCCATCGCCACCCCGCCACACTTGAAATAACAACTGCCTCCCCCCCTCATGTGCGCAAGGTAGCGCTAGGAAAAGACAACAAAGGCCACATTCGTTTACACTCAGTCTAGCTGTCATGTAATAATGCACCAAAACCACAGCTTCCTTTCCACATCCAGGCCCCACAGAACTTTCCATGGTTTACTGCAGATGCTTCACATGCCCTGGTTCAATCCATTGACAGCATGTCGACCCCGGTATACCACATCATTCCAATTCACTCTATTCCTTGCATGCCTTTCACCCTCCTGCATGTTTAGGCCCCGATCACTCAAAATCATTTTCACTCCATCTTTCCACCTCCAATTTGGTCTCCCACTTCTTGTTCCCTCCACCTCTGACACATATATCCTCTTGGTCAATCTCTCCTCACTCATTCTCTCCATGTGACCAAACCATTTCAAAACACCCTCTTCTGCTCTCTCAATCACACTCTTTTTATTTCCACACATCTCTCGTACCCTATTATTACTTACTCGATCAAACCACGTCACACCACATATTGGCCTCAAACATCTGCTTCTAAGTACTTGCTTCTAACTACTTGCCTCCCACACCATATATTCTTAATACCTTCCACAGAGCATCTCTATCAACTCTATCATATACCTTCTCCAGATCCATAAATGCTACATACAAATCCATTTGCTTTTCTAAGTATTTCTCACATACATTCTTCAAAGCAAACACCTGATCCACACTTTCCTCTACCACTTCTGAAACCACACTGCTCTTCCCCAATCTGATGCTCTGTACATGCCTTCACCCTCTCAATCAATATCCTCCCATATAATTTATCATAAGAAGCGTAAGAGCATATGTTGTCTGTATATCTTTGACTTTACATTCATATGATTTTTTTATCATGTCTCTTTGCTCTGATTTTGCTCTTTATTGATGTAAGAAATTAAAAACTAGGATCATGGGATTGGTTGGGATGGATATTTCCTTGCAAAGGTAATTGCTTTATCTGGGGGAATGGACTCCAAGCCTTCATGAATTTTGCAGTTTTATAAGTTTCTCATAACTCACATCTCACGTTCATTAAAAGCATCACAAGCTAAACAAGTTTCTCAAGCATTGCAGACTTCCTAAGTCACATGGACCTCTCAGACTTGGCTAAATTTACAATAACAGCTTGATTTTCATCCATGTGATGGGAACCAGGGTAATTTCTCAGATTGTGATGCAAAAGTTTACTTTGGTCAACACAAGAGTATAGCAGCAGTATAGCGAATTAAACCTAAAGCTTTGAATGTAGTAAATGATGTGAATTTGAATTATCCCCTTGACTTTTAGTGTTAATCATTCTAGTGGTTGATTAACAAAGAAATTTATGATCATTAAAGATTCCAAGGATCACAGGGAAAATCATAGTCATAATGACAATCATAGTGGTGAAATGGAAATCCTGTGCTTATAGGTATTAGCCCAGAAAATGAATGTTAAAAATTCATTTGTTTAACATGAGGGTAAGTCCAACTTTGGTTCCAGTACTTGCTGGTGTTTGGAAAAGAAACCACAGGACCTGTTTTTTTTATTTTGTACTTTTGTGAGGTAGAGAAATTGAGAGGATAGAGAAGATAGGATTTACCAAGTCTGTGTGACCATCAAGTTGTAGGAAGAAAATAATATTTGAGGGAAGGTAAGCTTGGTAATCTGCCTAATTAGCAAGGTAAGTTCTGAGAAGGCGGTCTTGCAATGAAATTGAATATTTAGGCATGCTAAATTCCATAGCACAGGGCAAAATCTAGGAGAAAGTGTCTTAAAACCCTGTCTGAGTCTTACCTTTTCCAGGCCTACAGAGGCTCATATGGGGTCATTAAAGGTAATAGCACACTGAATTTCAGTGTCATGCAAGACAATAATGTGGTTTGCATCATGTCTGACTGCTTTTACTTCCCGACTCATGCCAGGTTGGTGCCCATTACTTGCAACGTGTCGAACTGAATAGCAGAGCTGGATTAAGACTGCTAGAGGTCTTGGGCACTCACTCTATAGGGACCCCTTCTCAACCCCCTTTTTTGCTGTAAAAAGACATATTTCATAGTAAAGTGGATGGAGAGAGATGGGTGATTATTGGTGCCTATGCACCTGGTCATGAGAAGAAAGATCATGAGAGGCAAGTATTTTTGAGCAGCTATGTGAGTGTGTTAGCAGCTTTGATGCACAAGATCGGCTTATAGTGATGGTGTGATTTGAATGCAAAGGTGTCTAATGTGGCAGTTCAGGGTATAATTGGTGTACATGCGGTGTTCAGTGTTATAAATGGAAATGGTGAAGAGCTTGTGGATTTGTGTGCTGAAAAAGGACTGGTGATTAGGAATACCTGGTTTAAAAGAGAGACATACATGAGTATACATATGTGAGTAGGAGAGATGGCCAGAGGGCATTATTGAATGGCTTGTCAAACTGATAGGCGTGTAAAAGAGAAACATTTGGATGTTATGTGCTGAGAGGGGTAGCTGGAGGGATGTCTGATCACTATCTTTAGAGGCGAAGGGGAAGATTTGTAAAGGCTTTCAGTACTAAAGAAGAGAGTGGGTGAGAGTAAGTGAGCTTGGAAAGGAGACTTGTGTGAGGAAGTACCAGAAGAGATTGAATGCCAGAATGGCAAAAGGTGAGTGAGGCAAATGACGTGAGGGGAGTGGGTGAGGAATGGGATGTATTTCGAGAAGTACTAATGGCTTGTCCAAAACATGTATGTAGCATGAGAAAGGTGGCAGGTGGGCAGATTAGAAAGGGTGTGAGTGGTGGAATGAAGTAAATTTGTTAATGAAAGAGAAGAGAGAGGCATTTGTATGATTTTTGCAGGGAAGTAATGCAAATGACTTGATGTATAAAAGAAAGTGGCATGAGGTTAAGAGAAAGATGCAAGAGGTGAAAAAGAGGGCAAATGAGAGTTGGGGTGAGAGTATCATTAGATTTTAGGGAGAATAAAAAGATGTTTGGGAAGGAGGTAAATAAAGTGTGTAAGACAAGAGAACAAATGGGAACATTGGTGAAGGGGACTAATGGGGAGGTAATAACAAGTAGTGGTGAAGTGAGAAGATGGAGTGAGTATTTTGAATGTTTTTTGAATGTCTTTGATGATAGAGTGGCAGATATAGTTTGTTTTGGTCTGGGTGGTCAGGGAGATTGGTTTGGTAAAGAGAGAAGAGGTAGTGAAAGCTTTGCGGAAGATGAAAGCCAGCAAGGCGGCAGGTTTGGATGGTATTGCAGTGGAATTTATAAAAAATGAGGGTGACTGTGTTGTTGATTGGTTGGTAAGGATATTCACTGTATGTGTGGATCATGGTGAAGTGCCTGAGGATTGGCACAATGCATGCATTTTGCTGTTGTACAAAGGCAAAGGGGATAAAGGTGAGTGTTCAAATTTCAGTGGAATTTATAAAAAATGGGGGTGACTATGTTGTTGATTGGTTGGTAAGGATATTCACTGTATGTGTGGAACATGGTGAAGTGCCTGAGGATTGGCACAATGCATGCATTTTGCTGTTGTACAAAGGCAAAGGGGATAAAGGTGAGTGTTCAAATTACTGAGACATAAGTTTGTTGAGTATTCCTGGGAAATTATATGGGAGGGTATTGATTGAGAGGGTAAAGGCAGGTACAAATCATCAGATTGGGGAAGAGCAGTGCAGTTTCAGAAGTGGTAGAGAATGTGTGGACCAGGTGTTTGCTTTGAAGAATGTATGTGAGAAATACCTAGAAAAGCCGATGGATTTGTATGTAGCATTTATGGATCTGGAGAAGGCATATGATAGGGTTGATAGAGATGCTTTGTGGAAGGTTTTAAGAACATATGGTGTGGGAGGCAAGTTGCTAGAAGTAGTGACAAGTAATTACCAAGGGTGTAAGGCATGTGTATGAGTAGGAAGAGAGGAAAGTGAGTGGTTCCCAGTGAATGTCGGTTTGCAGCAGGGGTGCATGATGTCTCCATGGTTGTTTAATTTATTTATGGATGGGGTGGTTAGGGAGGTGAGTGCAAGAGTTTTGGAGAGAGGGGCAAGTATGCAGTCTGTTGTGGATGAGAGGGCTTGGGAAATGAGTCAGTTATTGTTCGCTGATGATACAGCGCTGGTGGCTGATTTGGGTGAGAAACTGCAGAGGCTGGTGACTGAGTTTGGTAAAGTGTGTGAAAGAAGAAAGTTGAGAGTAAGTGTGAAAAAGAGGAAGGTTATTAAGTTTAGTAGGGTTAAGGGGCAAGTTAATTGGGAGGTAAATTTGGATGGAGAAAAACTGGAGGAAGTGAAGTGTTTTAGATATCTGGGAAAGGACTTAGCAGTGGATGGAACCATGGAAGCGGGTGGGGCAGGGGGCGAAGGTTCTGGGGGCATTGGAAAATGTGTGGAAGGCAAGAAGGTTTCTCAGACAGTAAAAATGGGGATGTTTGAAGGAATAGTTGTTGCAACAATGTTATATGGTTGTGAGGTATGGGCTATAGATAGCATTGTGCTGAAGAGGGTGGATGTGTTGGAAATGAAATGTTTGAGGTAAATATGTGGTGTGAGGTGGTTCGATTGAGTAAGCGATGAAAGGGTGGGAGAGATGTAATAAAGAGAGTGTGGTTGAGAGAGCAGAAGAGGGTGTATTGAAATGGTTTGATGACATGGAGAGAATGAGAGGAAAGATTGACAAAGAGGATATATGTGTCGGAGGTGAAGGGAACGATAAGTGGGAGACCAAATTGGAGGTGGAAGGATGGAGTGAAAAAGATTTTGAGTGGTCTGGGCCTGAACATACAGGAGGGTGAAAGGTATGCAAGGAATAGAGTGAATTGGAATGATGTGTTATACTGGGGTGGACGTGCTGTCAATGGATTGAACCAGGGCATGTGAAGCGTCTGGGGTAAACCATGGAAGTTCTGTGGGGCCTGGATGTGGAAAGGGGGCTGTGGTTTCGGGCATTACTGCATGACAGCTAGAGACTGAGTGTGAACGAATGGGGCCTTTGTTGTCTTTTCCTAGCGCTACCTCGCACACATGAGGGGGGAGGGGGATGTTATTCCATGTGTGGTGAGGTATCGATGGGAATGCATAAAGTCAGACAGTGTGAATTGTGTGCATGTGTATATATGTATGTGTCTGTGTGTACATATATATATATATGTGTACATTGAGATGTATGGGTATGTATATTTGCGTGTGTGGATGTGTGTGTTTGTGCATGTTTGTAGGGGGTGGGTTGGGCCATTTCTTTCATCTGTTTCCTTGCGCTACCTCGCAAATGTGGGAGACAGCGACAAAGCAAAATAAATAAATAAATATATCTATTTATTATTTCCCTTTGTCGCTGTCTCCCACATTAGCGAGGTAGTGCAAGGAAACAGATGAAAGAATGGCCCAACCCACCCACATACACATGTATATACATACATGTCCACACACACAAATATACATACCTGTACATCTCAATGTATACATATATATACACACACAGACATATACATATATACACATGTACATAGTTCATACTGTCTGCCTTTATTCATTCCCATCGCCACCCCGCCACACTTGAAATAACAACCGCCTCCCCCCCTCATGTGCGCAAGGTAGCGCTAGGAAAAGACAACAAAGGCCACATTCGTTTACACTCAGTCTAGCTGTCATGTAATAATGCACCAAAACCACAGCTTCCTTTCCACATCCAGGCCCCACAGAACTTTCCATGGTTTACTGCAGATGCTTCACATGCCCTGGTTCAATCCATTGACAGCATGTCGACCCCGGTATACCACATCATTCCAATTCACTCTATTCCTTGCATGCCTTTCACCCTCCTGCATGTTTAGGCCCCGATCACTCAAAATCATTTTCACTCCATCTTTCCACCTCCAATTTGGTCTCCCACTTCTTGTTCCCTCCACCTCTGACACATATATCCTCTTGGTCAATCTCTCCTCACTCATTCTCTCCATGTGACCAAACCATTTCAAAACACCCTCTTCTGCTCTCTCAATCACACTCTTTTTATTTCCACACATCTCTCGTACCCTATTATTACTTACTCGATCAAACCACGTCACACCACATATTGGCCTCAAACATCTGCTTCTAAGTACTTGCTTCTAACTACTTGCCTCCCACACCATATATTCTTAATACCTTCCACAGAGCATCTCTATCAACTCTATCATATACCTTCTCCAGATCCATAAATGCTACATACAAATCCATTTGCTTTTTTAAGTATTTCTCACATACATTCTTCAAAGCAAACACCTGATCCACACATCCTGTACCACCTCTAAAACCACACTGTTCTTCCCCAATCTGATGCTCTGTACATGCCTTTACCCTCTCAGTCAATACCCTTCCATCTGATTTCCCAGGAATACTCAACAAACGTATACCTCTGTAATTTGAGCACTCACTCTTATCCCCTTTGCCTTTGTAGAATGGCACTATGCAAGCATTCCGCCAATCCTCAGGCACCTCACCATGTGTCATACATACATTAAATAACCTTACAAATCAGTCAGCAATACAGTCTCCTCCGTTTTTAATAAATTCCACTGCAATACCATCCAAACCCGCTGCCTTGCTGGCTTTCATCTTCTGCAAAGCTTTTACTACCTCTTCTCTGTTTACCAAATCATTTTCCCTAACCCTCTCACCTTCCACATCACCTCGACTAAAATACACTATATTTGCCACTCTATCATCAAACACATCCAACAAATCTTCAAAATACTCATTCCATCCCCTTTTCACATCACCACTACTTGTTATCACTTCCCCATTAACCCCTTCACTGAAGTTCCCATTTGTTCCCTTGTCTTACGCACTTTATTTACCTCCTTCCAAAACATCTTTTTATTCTCCCTAAAATTCAGTCATACTCTGTCACCCAACTCTCATTTGCCCTCTTTTTCACTTCTTGCACCTTTGTCTTGACCTCCTGCCTCTTTCTTTTATACATCTCCCAGCCATTTGCATTATTTCCCTGCAAAAATCGTCCAAATGCCTCTCTCTTCTCTTTCACTAATACTCTTACTTCTTCATCCCACCACATAATACCCTTTCTGAACTGCCCATCTCCCACACTTCTCATGCCACAAGCATCTTTTGCGCAAGCCGTCACTGCTTCCCTAAATACATCCCATTCCTCCCCCACTCCCCATACGTCCTTTGTTCTCACTTTTTTCCATTCTGTGCTCAGTCTCTTGTGGTACTTCCTCACATAAGTCTCCTTCCCAAGCTCACTTACTCTCACCACCTTCTTCACCCCAACATTCTTCTTTTCTGAAAACCACTACAAATCTTCACCTTCGCCTCCACAAGATAATGATCAGACATTCCTCCAGTTGCACCTCTCAGCACATTAACATCCAAAAGTCTCTCTTTTGCATGCTTATCAATTAACACGTAGTCCAATAACGCTCTCTTGCCATCTCTCCCACTGACATACATATACTTATGTATATATTTCTTTTTGAACCAGGTATTCCCAATCACCAGTCCTTTTTCAGCACATAAATCTACAAGCTCTTCACCATTTCCATTTACAACACTGAACACCCTATGTGCACCAATTATTCCCTCAACTGCCACATTACTCACCTTTGCATTCAAATCACCCATCACCATAACCCGGTCTTGTGCATCAAAACTCATAACACATTCACTCAACTGCTCCCAAAGCACTTGCCTCTCATGATCTTTCTTCTCATGCCCAGTTGCATATGCACCAATAATCACCCATCTCTCTTCATCCACTTTCAGTTTTACCCATATCAATCTAGAGTTTACTTTCGTACACTATCACATACACCCACCAGTACTGTTTCAGTAGTGCTGCGCCTTCCCTTGCTCTTGTCCTCTCACTAACCCCTGACTTTACTCCCAAGACATTCCCAAACCACTCTTCCCCTTTACCCTTAAGCTTCATTTCACTCTGAGCCTAAACATCCAGTTTCCTTTCCTCAAACATACTGCCTATCTCTCCTTTTTTCTCATCTTGGTGACATCCACACACATTTAGACACCCCAATCTGAGCCTTCGAGGAGGATGAGCACTCCCCGCATGACTCCTCCTTCTGTTTCTCCTTTTAGAAAGTTAGAATACAAGGAGAGGAGGGTTTGCAGCTCCCCGCTCCTGTCCCATTTAGTCGCCTTCCTTGACACGTTAGGAATGCGTGGGAAGTATTCTTTCTCCCCTATCTCCTATCTCGGAAAGCAAAAATGGGTATGTTTAAAGGGATAGTGGTTCCAACAATGTTGTATGGTTGCGAGGCGTGGGCTATGGATAGAGTTGTGCGGAGGAGGGTGGATGTGCTGGAAATGAGATGTTTGAGGACAATATGTGGTGTGAGGTGGTTTGATCAAGTAAGTAATAATAGGGTAAGAGAGATGTGTGGTAATAAAAAGAGGTTGGTGGAGAGAGCAGAGGAGGGTGTTTTGAAATGGTTTGGTCACATGGAGAGAATGAGTGAGGAAAGGCTGACCTAGAGGATATATGTGTCATAGGTGGAGGGAATGAGGAGAAGTGGGAGACCAAATTGGAGGTGGAAAGATGGAGTGAAAAAGAATTTGAGTGATTGGGGCCTGAACATGCAGGAGGGTGAAAGGCATGCAAGGAGTAGAGTGAATTGGAATGATGTGGTATACCGGGGTCGACGTGCTGTCAATGGATTGAACCAGGGCATGTGAAGCGTCTTGGGTAAACCATGGAAAGTTCTGTGGGCCCAGGATGTGGAAAATGAGCTGTGGTTTTGGTGCATTATTACATGACAGCTAGAGACTGAGTGTGAATAAATGTGGCCTTTGTTGTCTTCCTAGCGCTACCTCGCGCACATGAGGGGAGAGGGGGCTGTTATTTTATGTGTGGCGGGGTGGGAATGGAAATGAATAAAGGCAGACTATGAATTATGTACATGAGTATATATGTATATGTCTGTGTGTGTGTATATATGTATACATTGAGATGTATAGGTATGTATATTTGCGTGTATGGACGTGTATATATATATACATGTGTATGTGGGTGGGTTGGGTATTCTTTCGTCTGTTTCCTTGCGCTACCTCGCTAACTCAGGAGACAGCGACAAAGCAAATTAAATAAATAATAGATAAATATATATATATGTGTGTGTGTCAGAGGTGGAGGGTACGAGGTGAAGTGGGAGACAAAATTGGAAGTGGAAAGATGGAGTGAAAAAGATCTTGAGTGATCGGGGCCTGAACATGCAGGAGGGTGAAAGGCGTGCAAGGAATAGAGTGAATTGTAACGATGTGGTATACCGGGGTCGAGGTGCTATCAATGGATTGAACCAGGGCATGTGAAGCATCTGCAGTAAACCATGTAAAGTTTTGTGGGGCCTGGATGTGGAAAGGGAGCTGTGGTTTTGATGCATTATTACATGACAGCTAGAGACTGAGTGTGAACGAATGTGGCCTTTGTTGTCTTTTCCTAGTACTACCTCACGCACATGTGGGGGGAGGGGGTTGTTATTTCTTGTGTTGCGGGGTGGCAATTTGAATAAATAAAGGCAGACAGTATGAATTATGTACATGTGTATATATGTATATGTCTCTGTGTGTATATAGATGTATACATTGAGATGTACAGGTATGTCTATTTGTGTGTGTGGACATGTATGTATATACATGTGTATGTGGGTGGGTTGGGCCATTCTTTCATCTGTTTCCTTGCACTACCTCGCTAATGCGGGAGACAGCGACAAAGGGAAATAATAAATAGATTATTATTATTTTTTTTATTATTATACTTTGTCGCTGTCTCCCGCATTTGCGAGGTAGCGCAAGGAAACAGACGAAAGAAATGGCCCAACCCCCCCCCCCATACACATGTATATACATACGTCCACACACGCAAATATACATACCTACACAGCTTTCCATGGTTTACCCCAGACGCTTCCATGCCTTGATTCAATCCACTGACAGCACGTCAACCCCGGTATACCACATCGCTCCAATTCACTCTATTCCTTGCCCTCCTTTCACCCTCCTGCATGTTCAGGCCCCGATCACACAAAATCTTTTTCACTCCATCTTTCCACCTCCAATTTGGTCTCCCTCTTCTCCTCGTTCCCTCCACCTCCGACACATATATCCTCTTGGTCAATCTTTCCTCACTCATTCTCTCCATGTGCCCAAACCACTTCAAAACACCCTCTTCTGCTCTCTCAACCACGCTCTTTTTATTTCCACACATCTCTCTTACCCTTACGTTACTCACTCGATCAAACCACCTCACACCACACATTGTCCTCAAACATCTCATTTCCAGCACATCCATCCTCCTGCGCACAACTCTATCCATAGCCCACGCCTCGCAACCATACAACATTGTTGGAACCACTATTCCTTCAAACATACCCATTTTTGCTTTCCGAGATAATGTTCTCGACTTCCACACATTCTTCAAGGCCCCCAGAATTTTCGCCCCCTCCCCCACCCTATGATCCACTTCCGCTTCCATGGTTCCATCCGCTGCCAGATCCACTCCCAGATATCTAAAACACTTCACTTCCTCCAGTTTTTCTCCATTCAAACTCACCTCCCAATTGACTTGACCCTCAACCCTACTGTACCTAATAACCTTGCTCTTATTCACATTTACTCTTAACTTTCTTCTTCCACACACTTTACCAAATTCAGTCACCAGCTTCTGCAGTTTTCTCACATGAATCAGCCACCAGCGCTGTATCATCAGCGAACAACAACTGACTCACTTCCCAAGCTCTCTCATCCCCAACAGACTTCATACTTGCCCCTCTTTCCAAAACTCTTGCATTTACCTCCCTAACAACCCCATCCATAAACAAATTAAACAACCATGGAGACATCACACACCCCTGCCGCAAACCTACATTCACTGAGAACCAATCACTTTCCTCTCTTCCTACACGTACACATGCCTTACATCCTCGATAAAAACTTTTCACTGCTTCTAACAACTTTCCTCCCACACCATATATTCTTAATACCTTCCAGTGTGGTTTCAGAAGTGGTAGAGGATGTGTGGATCAGGTGTTTGCTTTGAAGAATGTATGTGAGAAATACTTAGAAAAGCAAATGGATTTGTATGTAGCATTTATGGATCTGGAGAAGGCATATGATAGAGTTGATAGAGATAAATAGATATATTTATTTATTTATTTTGCTTTGTCACTGTCTCCCGCATTTGCGAGGTAGCGCAAGGAAACAGACGAAAGAAATGGCCCAACCCACCCCCCACACACATGCACACACACACACATCCACACACGCAAATATACATACCCATACATCTCAATGTACACATATATATATATGTACACACAGACACATACATATATACACATGCACACAATTCACACTGTCTGACTTTATTCATTCCCATCGATACCTCACCACACATGGAATAACATCCCCCTCCCCCCTCATGTGTGCGAGGTAGCGCTAGGAAAAGACAACAAAGGCCCCATTCGTTCACACTCAGTCTCTAGCTGTCATGCAGTAATGCCCAAAACCACAGCTCCCTTTCCACATCCAGGCCCCACCGAACTTTCCATGGTTTACCCCAGACGCTTCACATGCCCTGATTCACTCCATTGACAGCACGTCGATCCCGGTATACCACATCGATCCAATCCTTCCCCGCCTTTCACCCTCCTGAATGTTCAGTCCCCGATCACTCAAAATCTTTTGCACTCCATCTTTCCACCTCCAATTTGGTCTCCCACTTCTCCTCGTTCCCTCCATCTCTAACACATATATCCTCTTTGTCAATCTTTCCTCACTCATTCCCTCCATGTGCCCAAACCATTTCAAAATACCCTCTTCTGCTCTCTCAACCACACTCTTTTTATTTCCACACATCTATCTTACCCTTACATTACTTATTCGATCAAACCACCTCACACCACATATTATCTTCAAACATCTCATTTCCAGCACATCCACTCTCCTGCGCACAACTCTATCCATAGCCCACGCCTCGCAACCATGCAACATTGTTGGAACCACTATTCCTTCAAACATAGCCATTTTTGCTCTCTGAGATAATGTTCTCGACTTCCACACATTTTTCAAGGCTCCCAGGATTTTCACCCCCTCCCCCACCCTATGATTCACTTCCGCTTCCATGGTTCCATCTGCTTCCAGATCCACTCCCATATATCTAAAACACTTTACTTCCTCCAGTTTTTCTTCATTCAAACTTACCTCCCAATTGACTTGACCCTCAACCCTACTGTACCTAATAACCTTGCTCTTATTCACATTTACTCTTAACTTTCTTCTTTCACACACTGTACCAGACTCAGTCACCAGCTTCTGCAGTTTCTCACATGAATCAGCCACCAGCGCTGTATCATCAGCAAACAACAACTGACTCACTTCCCAAGCTCTCTCATCCCCAACAGACTTCATACTTGCCCCTTTTTCCAAAACTCTTGCATTCACCTCCCTAACAACCCCATCCATAAACAAATTAAACAACCATGGAGACATCAAACACCCTTGCTGCAAACCTACATTCACTGAGAACCAATCACACTCCTCTCTTCCTACGCGTACACATGCCTTACACCTTCGATAAAAAAAACTTTTCACTGCTTCTAACAACTTGCCTCCCACACCATATATTCTTAATACCTTCCAGAGAGCATCTCTATCAACTCTATCATATGCCTTCTCCAGATCCATAAATGCTACATACAAATCCATTTGCTTTTCTAAGTATTGCTCACATAAATTCCTCAAAGCAAACACCTGATCCACACATCCTCCACCACTTCTGAAACCACACTGCTCTTCTGCAATCTGATGCTCTGTACATGCTTTCACCCTCTCAATCAATACCCTCCCATATAATTTCCCAGGAATACTTAACAAACTTATACCTCTGTAATTTGAGCACTCACTCTTATCCCCTTTGCCTTTGTACAATGGCACTATGCAAGCATTCCGCCAATCCTCAGACACCTCACCATGAATCATACATACATTAAATAACCCTACCAACCAGTCAACAATAAAGTCACCCCCTTTTTTGATCAATTTCACTGCAATACCATCCAAACCTGCTGCCTTGCCGGCTTTCATCTTCCGCAAAGCTTTTACTACCTCTTCTCTGTTTACCAAATCATTTTCCCTAACCCTCTCACTTTGTACACCACCTCGACCAAAACACCCTATATCTGCCACTCTATCATCAAACACATTCAACAAACCTTCAAAATACTCACTCCATCTCCTTCTCACGTCACCACTAATTGTTATCACCTTCCCATTATCCCCCTTCACTGAAGTTACCATTTGCTCCCTTGTCTTGCGCACTTTATTTACCTCCTTCCAGAACATCTTTTTATTCTCCCTAAAGTTTAATGATACTCTCTCACCCCAACTCTCATTTGCCCTCTTTTTCACCTCTTGCACCTTTCTCTTGACCTCCTGTCTCTTTCTTTTATACATCTCCCACTCATTTGCATTTTTTCCCTGCAAAAATCATCCAAATGCCTGTCTCTTCTCCTTCACTAATAATCTTACTTCATCCCACCACTCACTACCCTTTCTAATCAACCCACCTCCCACGCTTCTCATGCCACAAGCATCTTTTGCGCAAGCCATCGCTGCTTCCCTAAATACATCCCATTTCTCCCCCACTCCCCTTATCTCCTTTGTTCTCACCTTTTTCCATTCTGTACTCATTCTCTCCTGGTACTTCCTCACACAAGTCTCCTTCCCAAGCTCATTTACTCTCACCACCCTCTTCACCCCAACATTCTCTCTTCTTTTCTGAAAACCCATACAAACCCATACCTTCGCCTCCACAAGATAATGATCAGACATCCCTCCAGTTGCACTTCTCAGCACATTAACATCCAAAAGTCTCTCTTTCGCGCGCCTGTCAATTAACACGTAATCCAATAACGCTCTCTGTCCATCTCTCCTACTTACATACGTATACCTCTATATATCTTGCTTTTTAAACCAGGTATTCCCAATCACCAGTCCTTTTTCAGCACATAAATCTACAAGCTCTTCACCATTTCCATTTACAACACTGAACACCCCATCTATACCAATTATTCCCTCAACTGCCACATTACTCACCTTTGCATTCAAATCACCCATCACTATAACCCGGTGTTGTGCATCAAAACCACTAACACACTCATTCAGCTGCTCCCAAAACACTTGCATCTCATGATCTTTCTTCTCATGCTACTCCTTCCCATGCTCTTGTCCTCTCACTAACCCCTGACTTTACTCCCAAGACATTCCCAAACCACTCTTCCCCTTTACCTTTAAGCTTTGTTTCACTCAGAGCCAAAACATCCATTTTCCTTTCCTCAAACATACTACCCATCTCTCCTTTTTTCACATCTTGGTTATATCCACACACATTTAGACACCCCAATCTGAGCCTACGAGGAGGATGAGCACTCCCCACGTGACTCCTCCTTCTGTTTCCCCTTTTAGAAAGTGAAAATACAAGGATGGGAGGATTTCTGACCCCTGCTCCCGTCCCCTATACTCGCCTTCTACGACATGTGAGGAATGTGTGGGAAATATTCTTTCTCCCCTATCTCCAGGGATAATATATATATATGTATATATATCCCTGGGGATAGGGGAGAAAGAATACTTCCCACGTATTCCCTGCGTGTCGTAGAAGGCGACTAAAAGGGAAGGGAGCGGGGGGCCGGAAATCCTCCCCTCTCATTTTTTTATTTTAATTTTCCAAAAGAAGGAACAGAGAAGGGGGCCAGGTGAGGGTATTCCCTCAAAGGCCCAGTCCTCTGTTCTTAACGCTACCTCGCTATCGCGGGAAATGGCGAATAGTATGAAAAAAAAAAAAAAAAAAAAAAAATATATATATATATATATATATATATATATATATATATATATATATCTTTTCTTTTTCTTTCAAACTATTCGCCATTTCCCGCATTAGCGAGGTAGCGTTAAGAACAGAGGACTGGGCCTTTGAGGGAATACCCTCACCTGGCCCAATTCTCTGTTCCTTCTTTTGGAAAATTGAAAAAAAAAAAAAAAAAAAAAAAAAAAAGAGGGGAGGATTTCCAGCCCCCCGCTCCCTCCCCTTTTAGTCGCCTTCTACGACACGCAGGGAATACGTGGGAAGTATTCTTAATCCCCTATATATATATTTTTTTTTTTTTGCTTTGTCGCTGTCTCCCGTGTTTGCGAGGTAGCGCAAGGAAACAGACGAAAGAAATGGCCGAACCCACCCCCATACACATGCCTTGATTCATTCCACTGACAGCACGTCAACCCCGGTATACCACATCGCTCCAATTCACTCTATTCTTTGCCCTCCTTTCACCCTCCTGCATGTTCAGGCCCCGATCACACAAAATCTTTTTCACTCCATCTTTCCACCTCCAATTTGGTCTCCCTCTTCTCCTCGTTCCCTCCACCTCCGACACATATATCCTCTTGGTCAATCTTTCCTCACTCATTCTCTCCATGTGACCAAACCATTTCAAAACACCCTCTTCTGCTCTCTCAACCACGCTCTTTTTATTTCCACACATCTCTCTTACCCTTACGTTACTTACCCGATCAAACCACCTCACACCACACATTGTCCTCAAACATCTCATTTCCAGCACATCCATCCTCCTGCGCACAACTCTATCCATAGTCCATGCCTCGCAACCATACAACATTGTTGGAACCACTATTCCTTCAAACATACCCATTTTTGCTTTCCGAGATAATGTTCTCGACTTCCACACATTCTTCAAGGCTCCCAGAATTTTCGCCCCCTCCCCCACCCTATGATCCACTTCCGCTTCCATGGTTCCATCCGCTGCCAGATCCACTCCCAGATATCTAAAACACTTCACTTCCTCCAGTTTTTCTCCATTCAAACTCACCTCCCAATTGAATTGACCCTCAACCCTACTGTACCTAATAACCTTGCTCTTATTCACAAATACTCTTAACTTTCTTCTTTCACACACTTTACCAAACTCAGTCACCAGCTTCTGCAGTTTCTCACATGAATCAGCCACCAGCACTGTATCATCAGCGAACAACATATATATATATATATATATATATATATATATATATATATATATATATATATATATATATATATATATATGTATATATATATATATATATATATATATATATATATATATATATATATATATATATATATATTATCCCTGGGGATAGGGGAGAAAGAATACTTCCCACACATTCCTCACATGTCGTAGAAGGCGAGTATAGGGGACGGGAGCAGGGGGCCAGAAATCCTCTCATCCTTGTATTTTCACTTTCTAAAAGGGGAAACAGAAGGAATCATGCGGGGAGTGCTCATCCTCCTCGTAGGCTCAGATTGGGGTGTCTAAATGTGAATACAAGAGTTTTTGAAAGAGGGGCAAGTATGTGAATGCAAGAGTTTTGGAAAGAGGGGCAAGTATGTGAATGCAAGAGTTTTGGAAAGAGGGGCAAGTATGAAGTCTGTTGGGGATGAGAGAACTTGGGAAGTGAGTCAGTTGTTGTTCGCTGATGATACAGCACTGGTGGCTGATTCATGTGAGAAACTGCAGAAGCTGGTGACTGAGTTTGTTAAAGTGTGTGAAAGAAGAAAGTTAAGAGTAAATGTGAATAAGAGCAAGGTTATTAGGTACAGTAGGGTTGAGGGTCAAGTCAATTGGGAGGTAAGTTTGAATGGAGCAAAACTGGAGGAAGTGAAGTGTTTTTAGATATCTGGGAGTGGAACTGGCTGCGGATGGAACCATGGAAGCGGAAGTGGATCATAGGGTGGGGGAGGGGGCGAAAATCCTGGGAGCCTTGAAGAATGTGTGGAAGTCGAGAACATTATCTCGGAAAGCAAAAATGGGTATGTTTGAAGGAATAGTGGTTCCAACAATGTTGTATGGTTGCGAGGCGTGGGCTATGGATAGAGTTGTGCGCAGGAGGATGGATGTGCTGGAAATGAGATGTTTGAGGACAATGTGTGGTGTGAGGTGGTTTGATCGAGTAAGTAACGTAAGGGTAAGAGAGATGTGTGGAAATAAAAAGAGCATGGTTGAGAGAGCAGAAGAGGGTGTTTTGAAATGGTTTGGGCACATGGAGAGAATGTATGAGGAAAGATTGACCAATAGGATATATGTGTCGGAGGTGGAGGGAACGAGAAGTGGGAGACCAAATTGGAGGTGGAAAGATGAAGTAAAAAAGATTTTGTGTGATCGGGGCCTGAACATGCAGGAGGGTGAAAGGAGGGCAAGGAGTAGAGTGAATTGGATCGATGTGGTATAGCGGGGTTGACGTGCTGTCAGTGGATTGAATTAGGGCATGTGAAGCGTCTGGGGTAAACCATGGAAAGCTGTGTAGGTATGTATATTTGCGTGTGTGGACGTATGTATATACATGTGTATGGGGGTGAGTTGGGCCATTTCTTTCGTCTGTTTCCTTGCGCTACCTCGCAAACGCAGGAGACAGCAACAAAGCAAAAAAAAAATATATATATATATATATATATATATATATATATATGCTAGTATTCAACAAGGTATGAGTGAATAATGCTAGTATTCAACAAGGTATGAGTGAATAATGCTAGTATTCAACAAGGTATGAGTGAATAATGCTAGTATTTAACAAGGTATGAGTGAATAATGCTAGTTTTCAACAAAGATGAGCGAAGGTTATGGAGAAAACAAGTTTTTAGAAAAAAAGTATAGCAGAACATTTACCAGAGAAAATTCTAGACTTGATAGGAAGTTATGGTCGACCCAAATGCATACTAAATTCAACATTCGAATCACGACTTTCATTGTTTTTCAGTTGCTGAAACTGGTTAGAGGTTATAAACATGGCATACCTGAAGGAAGAGTCATTACAGTATTTTTATTTAAATATAAAAAAGTACGTTGCAACGTTATAGAGATCAGTTGACTATAGATTTGTATAATGACCACTGCTTGTCAACAGCAGGTATTGTATGATATTGTTTCTTGGGGCTCGTTTTTTGGGGAAGTAAATGATTATAAAAATTATGTAAAATAAACGTAATTCCAAACATCCGGTTAGAACATTTTTTTCGTGTTTGTGTGTCAGTCTGTGTGTTTAGATCTACCCAGGATAATATATTTTCATGTAATGTTACGTTTGGTAAATACAAATACCCTAAGCCAGCTTAGATGGATAGCCTACCTCACAAAACAAGATTAACCTTAATTTTCGAGCATGGACTTAATCTAGTTGAATCCTGAGCTAAAGTTCCGTATAAATTATTCAAATGAATGAAACTAAGGCGTTGAAGAAAGTTTGTTCTCTATCCTCGTCATTTTTTGTACAGCGGTAGAGAAAATAGCGTCCCTCTGTGGTTCAGTGAGCTCCAGATGTGATCCACAAAGCCATCGCGTCTTCTTCACCCTCCATTTGTCAAAGTAACAATCAGAACTTTCCTATATATATATATATATATATATATATATATATATATATATATATATATATGTGTGTGTGTGTGTGTGTATACACACAAAAAAAACAAATACCGTAAATATAAAGCTAAAGTCTACCTCCATGACGTCATCTTTTTGTCAACTCTGAACCTCTGCCAATTTCTCCACACGGATTTCTTCATTTCTCTTCCATTAGAATCAAAATACAAGTAGTTGCATATATATTATGATATTTTTCACTTTGAATGGATTAATTTGATTTAGTAATGTCTTCAGTGGGTTTAAAAAGCTTTATCCTAGTGCTACTTAGATTTTTTGACCTTTTTTAACTAGGTTTACTGTCGTTATCAAGGATATAAGGTGAAATGAGGTCCGTCAGTCGGGTTGTCTGATCACTCTCAACAACCTTAAAAATGTACACAACCAGGCCCCAAATTCACCAGGAGCTGTGCATCTTCCGTCCGTTGAAAGTTTGTGATGCATACGCTATTTTGAGTCGCATTTACGAGAAAAGTGGTTATACGTTGCACATGAGGATGGAATGGGAGGTCAGCTCGATGATAGGTGTGCCACCGATGAAGGTCGAGGATAGCCTGTTCTTATTGCGTTACCATCCACAGAGAGGAGCATACCATGCGATCTCCCTCTTCAGAGCTTTCGACAAATATCTTTATTACGATTCCACTGGAGGAAAATTGGATCCGTCGGTTTGCAAGTATTTCAGAAGGGTACGAGTAAAGAGGCGAGAAGTATTGCAAGTTGGAGTACGGCTTCAGGGTCATGAATATGGCACCTGTGCTTATCATTCAGTAACGTTTCTGGACTTTGTTACAAATAACTCGACTATGAGCGCAAAGATACTGCGGAAACAGTTTATTGAGAGAATGAGAGGAATGCCTGACTACATGGCAGTCAAACGCGTTGAGCAAATAGTGATGGAGAACAACCCTGACATATCTTTGGTGAGCTCGACGCCAAGTGACAGCATCTTTCTAGGGTCTTGATGAGCATCTCTAGAGTGCCAAGGCTATATATGAATTAGCCACCAAAATTAGGTTTCCAGTACATTAGCCCCATATTTTCCTGAGAGAAACGGGTTATCTATTGACCCAAGTCATTTTGTTAACAGAGGCCGCTCATATATACTACATTCTTGCACAGTATAATAAATATTACAAACAAAAAAAAAAAAATGCACATGTCTGGCGTTATTATAAGTTATTTGATCTTGACCAAGATATGTCTGCAAATAAGGGAAGACCCTTAAGGGTTATAGTGTGAAGAGGTTTGACATGAACTTGCAACTTATGGGCTGAATAAGTTATCAATATGTTCTTACCGCTATTGTCTAACATGTGAGTATATTTATAGATAATTGATCATGATGGCCACCTAGGCTTCAACGAGTAATGATGATAGCCCGTATTTTCCTGCGAAAATGCCAGAATATAACAAGTTATGAGTGAAAAACGTAGAATTGATCAAGTTATTAGTAAATGTCTTTTTGTGAGGTAAGTTAGGCTTGACTCCCCTATCCCTGGGGATAGGGGAGAAAGAATACTTCCCACGTATTCCCTGCGTGTCGTAGAAGGCGACTAAAAGGGGAGGGAGCGGGGGGCTGGAAATCCTCCCCTCTCATTATTTTTTTTTTTTTTTTTTTTTTTTCCAAAAGAAGGAACAGAGAAGGGGGCCAGGTGAGGATATTCCCTCAAAGGCCCAGTTCTCTGTTCTTAACGCTACCTCGCTAACGCGGGAAATGGCGAATAGTTTGAAAGAAAAAATATATATATATATATATATATATATAAAGGGGAAGAGTGGTTTGGGAATGTCTGGGGAGTAAAGTCAGGGGTTAGTGAGAGGACAAGAGCAAGGGAAGGAGTAGCAATACTCCTGAAACAGGAGTTGTGGGAGTATGTGATAGAATGTAAGAAAGTAAATTCTCGATTAATATGGGTAAAACTGAAAGTTGATGGAGAGAGGTGGGTGATTATTGGTGCATATGCACCTGGGCATGAGAAGAAAGATTATGAGAGGCAAGTGTTTTGGGAGCAGCTGAATGAGTGTGTTAGTGGTTTTGATGCACAAGACCGGATTATAGTGATGGGTGATTTGAATGCAAAGGTGAGTAATGTGGCAGTTGAGGGAATAATTGGTATACATGGGGTGTTCAGTGTTGTAAATGGAAATGGTGAAGAGCTTGTAGATTTATGTGCTGAAAAAGGACTGATGATTGGGAATACCTGGTTTAAAAAGCGAGATATACATAAGTATACTTATGTAAGTAGGAGAGATGGCCAGAGAGCGTTATTGGATTACGTGTTAATTGACAGTCGTGCGAAAGAGAGACTTTTGGATGTTAATGTGCTGAGAGGTGCAACTGGAGGAATGTCTGATCATTATCTTGTGGAGGCTAAGGTGAAGATTTGTATGGGTTTTCAGAAAAGAAGAGTGAATGTTGGGGTGAAGAGGGTGGTGAGAGTAAGTGAGCTTGGGAAGGAGACCTGTGTGAGGAAGTACCAGGAGAGACTGAGTACAGAATGGAAAAAGGTGAGAACTATGGAAGTAAGGGGAGTGGGGGAGGAATGGGATGTATTTAGGGAATCAGTGATGGATTGCGCAAAAGATGCTTGTGGCATGAGAAGAGTGGGAGGTGGGTTGATTAGAAAGGGTAGTGAGTGGTGGGATGAAGAAGTAAGAGTATTAGTGAAAGAGAAGAGAGAGGCATTTGGACGATTTTTGCAGGGAAAAAATGCAATTGAGTGGGAGATGTATACAAGAAAGAGACAGGAGGTCAAGAGAAAGGTGCAAGAGGTGAAAAAAAGGGCAAATGAGAGTTGGGGTGAGAGAGTATCATTAAATTTTAGGGAAAATAAAAAGATGTTCTGGAAGGAGGTAAATAAAGTGCGTAAGACAAGGGAGCAAATGGGAGCTTCAGTGAAGGGCGCAAATGGGGAGGTGATAACAAGTACTGGTGATGTGAGAAGGAGATAGAGTGAGTATTTTGAAGGTTTGTTGAATGTGTTTGATGATAGAGTGGCAGATATAGGGTGTTTTGGTCGAGTTGGTGTGCAAAGTGAGAGGGTTAGGGAAAATGATTTGGTAAACAGAGAAGAGGTAATAAAAGCTTTGCGGAAGATGAAAGCCGGCAAGGCAGCAGGTTTGGATGGTATTGCAGTGGAGTCTATTAAAAAAGGGGGTGACTGTATTGTTGACCGATTGGTAAGGTTATTTAATGTATGTATGAGGTGCCTGAGGATTGGCGGAATGCATGCATAGTGCCATTGTACAAAGGCAAGGGGGATAGGAGTGAGTGCTCAAATTACAGAGGTAAAAGTTTGTTGAGTATTCCAGGTAAATTACATGGGAGGGTACTGATTGAGAGGGTGAAGGCATGTAGTGTGGTTTCAGAAGTGGTAGAGGATGTGTGGATCAGGTGTTTGCTTTGAAGAATGTATGTGAGAAATACTTAGAAAAGCAAATGGATGTGTATGTAGCATTTATGGATCTGGAGAAGGCACATGATAGAGTTGATAGAGATGCTCTGTGGAAGGTATTAAGAATATATGGTGTGGGAGGCAAGTTGTTAGAAGCAGTGAAAAGTTTTTATCGAGGATGTAAGGCATGTGTACATGTAGGAAGAGAGGAAAGTGATTGGAAAGAGGGGCAAGTATGAAGTCTGTTGGGGATGAGAGAGCTTGGGAAGTGAGTCAGTTGTTATTCGCTGATGATACAGTGCTGGTGGCTGATTCATGTGAGAAATTGCAGAAGGTGGTGAGTGAGTTTGGTACAGTGTGTGAAAGAAGAAAGTTAAGAGTAAATGTGAATAAGAGCAAGGTTATTAGGTACAGTGGGGTTGAGGGTCAAGTCAATTGGGAGGTAAGTTTGAATGGAGAAAAACTGGAGGAAGTAAAGTGTTTTAGATGTCTGGGAGTAGATCTGGCAGCGGATGGAACCATGGAAGCGGAAGTGAATCATAGGGTGGGGGAGGGGGCGAAAATCCTGGGAGCCTTGAAGAATGTGTGGAAGTCGAGAACATTATCTCGGAAAGCAAAAATAGGTATGTTTGAAGGAATAGTGGTTCCAACAATGTTGTATGGTTGAGAGCCATGAGCTGTGGATAGAGTTGTGCGCAGGAGGGTGGATGTGCTGGGAATGAGATGTTTGAGGACAATGGGTGGTGTGAGGTTTGTTGAGTATTCCTGGTAAATTATATGGGAGGGTATTGATTGAGAGGGTGAAGGCATGTACAGAGCATCAGATTGGGGAAGAGCAGTGTGTTTTCAGAAGTGGTAGAGGATGTGTGGATCAGGTGTTTGCTTTGAAGAATGTATGTGAGAAATACTTAGAAAAGCAAATGGATTTGTATGTAGCATTTATGGATCTGGAGAAGGCATATGATAGAGTTGATAGAGATGCTCTGTGGAAGGTATTAAGAATATATGGTGTGGGAGGCAAGTTGTTAGAAGCAGTGAAAAGTTTTTATCGAGGATGTAAGGCATGTGTACGTGTAGGAAGAGAGGAAAGTGATTGGTTCTCATTGAATGTAGGTTTGCGGCAGGGGTGTGTGATGTCTCCATGGTTGTTTAATTTGTTTATGGATGGGGTTGTTAGGGAGGTAACTGCAAGAGTTTTGGAAAGAGGGGCAAGTATGAAGTCTGTTGGGGATGAGAGAGCTTGGGAAGTGAGTCAGTTGTTGTTCGCTGATGATACAGCGCTGGTGGCTGATTCATGTGAGAAACTGCAGAAGCTGGTGACTGAGTGTGTGGAAGAAGAAAGTTAAGAGTAAATATGAATAAGAGCAAGGTTATTAGGTACAGTAGGGTTGAGGGTCAAGTCAATTGGGAGGTGAGTTTGAATGGAGAAAAACTGGAGGAAGTGAAGTGTTTTAGATATCTGGGAGTGGATCTGGCAGCGGATGGAACCATGGAAGCGGAAGTGGATCATAGGGTGGGGCAGGGGGCGAAAATTCTGGGGGCCTTGAAGAATGTGTGGAAGTCGAGAACATTATCTCGGAAAGCAAAAATGGGTATGTTTGAAGGAATAGTGGTTCCAACAATGTTGTATGGTTGCGAGGCGTGGGCTATGGATAGAGTTGTGCACAGGAGGATGGATGTGCTGGAAATGAGATGTTTGAGGACAATGTGTGGTGTGAGGTGGTTTGATCGAGTGAGTAACGTAAGGGTAAGAGAGATGTGTGGAAATAAAAAGAGCGTGGTTGAGAGAGCAGAAGAGGGTGTTTTGAAGTGGTTTGGGCACATGGAGAGAATGAGTGAGGAAAGATTGACCAAGAGGATATATGTGTCGGAGGTGGAGGGAACGAGGAGAAGAGGGAGACCAAATTGGAGGTGGAAAGATGGAGTGAAAAAGATTTTGTGTGATCGGGGCCTGAACATGCAGGAGGGTGAAAGGAGGGCAAGGAATAGAGTGAATTGGAGCGATGTGGTATACCGGGGTTGACGTGCTGTCAGTGGATTGAATCAAGGCATGTGAAGCGTCTGGGGTAAACCATGGAAAGCTGTGTAGGTGTGTATATTTGCGTGTGTGGACGTGTATGTATATACATGTGTATGGGGGTGGGTTGGGCCATTTCTTTCGTTTGCTTCCTTGCGTTACCTCGCAAACGCGGGAGACAGCGACAAAGGAAAATATATATATATATATATATTTTTTTTTTTTTTCCAAAAGAAGGAACAGAGGAGAGGTCCAGGTGAGGATATTCCCTCAAAGGCCCAGTCCTCTGTTCTTAACGCTACCTCGCTATTGCGGGAAATAGCGAATAGTATGAAAAAAAAAAAAAATATATATATATTTTCCTTTGTCGCTGTCTCCCGCGTTTGCGAGGTAACGCAAGGAAGCAAACGAAAGAAATGGCCCAACCCACCCCCATACACATATATATACATACACGTCCACACACGCAAATATACATACCTATACATCTCAATGTACACCTATATATACACACACAGACACACACATATATACCCATGCACACAATTCACACTGTCTGCCTTTATTCATTCCCATCGCCACCTCGCCACACATGGAATACCATCCCCCTCCCCCCTCATGTGTGCGAGGCAGCGCTAGGAAAAGACAACAAAGGCCCCATTCGTTCACAATCAGTCTCTAGCTGTCATGCAATAATGCCCGAAACCACAACTCCCTTTCCACATCCAGGCCCCACACAACTTTCCATGGTTTACCCCAGACGCTTCACATGCCCTGATTCAAATGCACTGACAGCACGTCAACCCCGGTATACCACATCGATCCAATTCACTCTATTCCTTGCCCGCCTTTCACCCTCCTGCATGTTCAGGCCCCGATCACTCAAAATCTTTTTCACTCCATCTTTCCGCCTCCAATTTGGTCTCCCACTTCTCCTCGTTCCCTCCACCTCCGACTTGGAGAAAAACTGGAGGAAGTGAAGTGTTTTAGATATCTGGGAGTGGATCTGGCAGCGGATGGAACCATGGAAGCGGAAGTGGATCATAGGGTGGGGGAGGGGGCGAAAATTCTGGGGGCCTTGAAGAATGTGTGGAAGTCGAGAACATTATCGCGGAAAGCAAAAATGGGTATGTTTGAAGGAATAGTGGTTCCAACAATGTTGTATGGTTGCGAGGTGTGGGCTATGGATAGAGTTGTGTGCAGGAGGATGGATGTGCTGGAAATGAGATGTTTGAGGACAATGTGTGGTGTGAGGTGGTTTGATCGAGTGAGTAACGTAAGGGTAAGAGAGATGTGTGGAAATAAAAAGAGTGTGGTTGAGAGAACAGAAGAGGGTGTTTTGAAGTGGTTTGGGCACATGGAGAGAATGAGTGAGGAAAGATTGACCAAGAGGATATATGTGTCGGAGGTGGAGGGAACGAGGAGAAGAGGGAGACCAAATTGGAGGTGGAAAGATGGAGTGAAAAAGATTTTGTGTGATCGGGGCCTGAACATGCAGGAGGGTGAAAGGAGGGCAAGGAATAGAGTGAATTGGAGCGATGTGGTATACCGGGGTTGACGTGGTGTCAGTGGATTGAATCAAGGCATGTGAAGCGTCTGGGGTAAACCATGGAAAGCTGTGTAGGTATGTATATTTGCGTGTGTGGACGTATGTATATACATGTGTATGGGGGGGGGGGTTGGGCCATTTCTTTCGTCTGTTTCCTTGCGCTACCTCGCAAACGCGGGAGACAGCGACAAAGTATAATAAAAAAAAAAAATATATATATATATATATATATATATATATATATATATATATATATATATATTATATATATATATATATCGATCCAATTCACTCTATTCCTTGCCCGCCTTTCACCCTCCTACATGTTCAGGCCCCGATCACTCAAAATCTTTTTCACTCCATCTTTCCACCTCCAATTTGGTCTCCCACTTCTCCTCGTTCCCTCCACCTCCGACACATATATCCTCTTGGTCAATCTTTCCTCACTCATTCTCTCCATATGCCCAAACCATTTCAAAACACCCTCTTCTGTTCTCTCAACCACGCTCTTTTTATTTCCACACATATCTCTTACCCTTACATTACTTACTCGATCAAACAACCTCATACCACACATTGTCCTCAAACATCTCATTCCCAGCACATCCACCCTCCTGCGCACAACTCTATCCACAGCTCATGGCTCTCAACCATACAACATTATTGGAACCACTGTTCCTTCAAACATACCCATTTTTGCTTTCCAAGATAATGTTCTCGACTTCCACACATTCTTCAAGGCTCCCAGGATTTTCACCCCCTCCCCCACCCTATGATTCACTTCCGCTTCCATGGTTCCATCCGCTGCCCGATCCACTCCCAGATATCTAAAACACTTTACTTCCTCCAGTTTTTCTCCATTCAAACCTACCTCCCAGTTGACTTGACCCTCAACCCTACTGTACCTAATAACCTTGCTCTTATTAACATTTACTCTTAACTTTCTTCTTTCACACACTTTACCAAACTCAGTCACCAGCTTCTGCAGTTTCTCACATGAATCAGCCACCAGCACTGTATCATCAGCGAACAACAACTGACTCACTTCCCAAGCTCTCTCATCCACAACAGACTTCATACTTGCCCCTCTTTCCAAAACTCTTGCATTCACCTTCCTAACAACCCCATCCATAAACAAATTAAACAACCATGGAGACATCACACACCCCTGCCGCAAACCTACATTCACTGAGAACCAATCACTTTCCTCTCTTCCTACATGTACACATGCCTTACATCCTCGATAAAAACTTTTCACTGCTTCTAACAACTTGCCACCCACACCATATATTCTTAATACCTTCCACAGAGCATCTCTATCAACTCTATCATATGCCTTCTTCAGATCCATAAATGCTACATACAAATCCATTTGCTTTTCTAAGTGTTTCTCACATACATTCTTCAAAGCAAACACCTGATCCACACATCCTCTACCACTTCTGAAACCACACTGCTCTTCCCCAATCTGATGCTCTGTACATGCCTTCACCCTCTCAATCAATACCCTCCCATATAATTTACCAGGAATACTCAACAAACTTTTACCTCTGTAATTTGAGCAGTCACTCTTATCCCCTTTGTCTTTGTACAATGGCACTATGCAAGCATTCCGCCAATCCTCAGGCACCTCACCATGAGTCATACATACATTAAATAACCTTACCAACCAGTCAATAATACAGTCCCCACCTTTTTTAATAAATTCCACTGCAATACCATCCAAACCTGCTGCCTTGCCGGCTTTCATCTTCCGCAAAGCTTTTACTACCTCTTCTCTGTTTACCAAATCATTTTCCCCAATCCTCTCACTTTGCACACCACCTCGACCAAGACACCCTATATCTGCCACTCTATCATCAAACACATTCAACAAACCTTCAAAATACTCACTCCATCTCCTTCTCACATTACCACTACTTGTTATCACCTCCCCATTAGCGCCCTTCGCTGAAGTTCCCATTTTCTCTCTTGTCTTACGCACTTTTTTTACCTCCTTCCAGAACATCTTTTTATTCTCCCTAAAATTTAATGATACTCTCTCACCCCAACTCTCATTTGCCCTCTTTTTCACCTCTTGCACCTTTCTCTTGACCTCCTGTCTCTTTCTTTTATACATCTCCCACTCAATTGCATTATTCCCTGCAAAAATTGTCCAAATGCCTCTCTCTTCTCTTTCACTAATAATCTTACTTCTTCATCCCACCACTCACTACCCTTTTTAATCAACACACCTCCCACGCTTCTCATTTATATATATATATATATATATATATATATATATATTTATATTTATTTATTTATTATACTCTGTCGCTGTCTCCCGCGTTTGCAAGGTAGCGCAAGGAAACAGACGAAAGAAATGGCCCAACCCCCCCATACACATGTATATACATACGTCCACACACGCAAATATACATACCTACACAGCTTTCCATGGTTTACCCCAGACGCTTCACATGCCTTGCTTCAATCCACTGACAGCACGTCAACCCCGGTATACCACATCGCTCCAATTCACTCTATTCCTTGCCCTCCTTTCACCCTCCTGCATGTTCAGGCCCCGATCACACAAAATCTTTTTCACTCCATCTTTCCACCTCCAATTTGGTCTCCCTCTTCTCCTTGTTCCCTCCACCTCCGACACATATATCCTCTTGGTCAATCTTTCCTCACTCATCCTCTCCATGTGCCCAAACCACTTCAAAACACCCTCTTCTGCTCTCTCAACCACGCTCTTTTTATTTCCACACATCTCTCTTACCCTTACGTTACTCACTCGATCAAACCACCTCACACCACACATTGTCCTCAAACATCTCATTTCCAGCACATCCATCCTCCTGCGCACAACTCTATCCATAGCCCACGCCTCGCAACCATACAACATTGTTGGAACCACTATTCCTTCAAACATACCCATTTTTGCTTTCCGAGATAATGTTCTCGACTTCCACACATTCTTCAAGGCCCCCAGGATTTTCGCCCCCTCCCCCACCCTATGATCCACTTCCGCTTCCATGGTTCCATCTGCTGCCAGATCCACTCTCAGATATCTAAAACACTTCACTTCCTTCAGTTTTTCTCCATTCAAACTCACCTCCCAATTGACTTGACCCTCAACCCTACTGTACCTAATAACCTTGCTCTTATTCACATTTAGAAAACTGAAACTTCTCGCTGGAAATGAAATGAAAAATGAATGTCACATAATGGTTCAACCTCTGGCTATGGAAAAGGGAAATCTATAATTTATTTACTCAAACGTCAATAGTAGTTTCATCAGTTTAACCAGTGTATCAAACGTCCTGGTCCACTTCCTCTCTTATCATAAAACTGGAATATTGACTTATGATGTTTCTCAATTGTCTTCACTACACAAAGTACAACCATATCTTTGATACCTGAGGCTAGGTAGCTGGTCACCCGCCATAATAAAGTCTTGACAGACCAAAAGTTTATCTGGACCCCAAGTTTTCCAGTACATTCATGAAAAATACCTTTTTGCTTTCCATCTCTATCGCTTTGAAAAAATGCTCCATTTGTTCACATTTCAATGAAAGAATAAGCTTCAATGTCTAAGCTACATTCTTTTCCAGTTTCAATATTTTCTTGTCAGAGCACCATGTATGAAAACTATCACTCCAGTAACACAACTATAAACATTTACTTCTCCTTTAAAAAAGTTCTGGAGAAGATAGATAAATAAATATATATTTATCCCTGAGGATAGGGGAGAAAGAATACTTCCCACGTATTCCCTGCGTGTCATAGAAGGCAACTAAAAGGGGAGGGAGCGGGTGGCTGGAAATCCTCCCCTCTCTTTTTTTTTTTTCTTTTTTTAATTTTCCAAAAGAAGGAACAGAGAAGGGGGCCAGGTGAGGATATTCCCTCTAAGGCCTAGTCCTCTGTTCTTAACGCTACCTCGCTGATGCGGGAAATGGCGAATAGTATGAAAGATGAATATATATATATATATATATATATATATATATATTTTTTT
Organism: Panulirus ornatus; assembly: GCF_036320965.1. Taxonomy (NCBI): domain Eukaryota; kingdom Metazoa; phylum Arthropoda; class Malacostraca; order Decapoda; family Palinuridae; genus Panulirus; species Panulirus ornatus. Next base: position 18,894,529 of record NC_092282.1, read on the forward strand.
TTTTTATACTTTGTCGCTGTCTCCCGCGTTTGCGAGGTAGCGCAAGGAAACAGACGAAAGAAATGGCCCAACCCCCCCATACACATGTACATACACACGTCCACACACGGAAATATACATACCTACACAGCTTTCCATGGTTTACCCCGGACGCTTCACATGCCTTGATTCAATCCACTGACAGCACGTCAACCCCTGTATACCACATCGCTCCAATTCACTCTATTCCCTGCCCTCCTTTCACCCTCCTGCATGTTCAGGCCCCGATCACACAAAATCCTTTTCACTCCATCTTTCCACCTCCAATTTGGTCTCCCTCTTCTCCTCGTTCCCTCCACCTCCGACACATATATCCTCTTGGTCAATCTTTCCTCACTCATTCTCTCCATGTGCCCAAACCATTTCAAAACACCCTCTTCTGCTCTCTCAACCACACTCTTTTTATTTCCACACATCTCTCTTACCCTTACGTTACTTACTCGATCAAACCACCTCACACCACACATTGTCCTCAAACATCTCATTTCCAGCACATCCATCCTCCTGCGCACAACTCTATCCATAGCCCACGCCTCGCAACCATACAACATTGTTGGAACTACTATTCCTTCAAACATACCCATTTTTGCTTTCCGGGATAATGTTCTCGACTTCCACACATTTTTCAAGGCTCCCAAAATTTTCGCCCCCTCCCCCACCCTATGATCCACTTCCGCTTCCATGGTTCCATCCGCTGACAGATCCACTCCCAGATATCTAAAACACTTCACTTCCTCCAGTTTTTCACCATTCAAACTCACCTCCCAATTGACTTGACCCTCAACCCTACTGTACCTAATAACCTTGCTCTTATTCACATTTACTCCTAACTTTCTTCTTCCACACACTTTACCAAACTCCGTCACCAGCTTCTGCAGTTTCTCACATGAATCCGCCACCAGCGCTGTATCATCAGCGAACAACAACTGACTCACTTCCCAAGCTCTCTCATCCCCAACAGACTTCATACTTGCCCCTCTTTCCAAGACTCTTCCATTTACCTCCCTAACAACCCCATCCATAAACAAATTAAACAACCATGGAGACATCACACACCCCTGCCGCAAACCTACATTCACTGAGAACCAATCACTTTCCTTTCTTCCTACACGTACACATGCCTTACATCCTCGATAAAAACTTTTCACTGCTTCTAACAACTTGCCTCCCACACCATATATTCTTAATACCTTCCACAGAGCATCTCTATCAACTCTATCATATGCCTTCTCCAGATCCATAAATGCTACATACAAATCCATTTGCTTTTCTAAGTATTTCTCACATACATTCTTCAAAGCAAACACCTGATCCACACATCCTCTACCACTTCTGAAACCACACTGCTCTTCCCCAATCTGATGCTCTGTACATGCCTTCACCCTCTCAATCAATACCCTCCCATATAATTTACCAGGAATACTCAACAAACTTATACCTCTGTAATTTGAGCACTCACCCTTATCCCCTTTGCCTTTGTACAATGGCACTATGCACGCATTCCGCCAATCCTCAGGCACCTCACCATGAGTCATACATACATTAAATAACCTTACCAACCAGTCAACAATACAGTCACCCCCGTTTTTAATAAATTCCACTGCAGTACCATCCAAACCTGCTGCCTTGCCGGCTTTCATCTTCCGCAAAGCTTTTACTACCTCTTCTCTGTTTACCAAATCATTTTCCCTAACCCTCTCACTTTGCACACCACCTCGACCCAAACACCCTATATCTGCCACTCTGTCATCAGACACATTCAACAAACCTTCAAAATACTCATTCCATCTCCTTCTCACATCACCACTACTTGTTATCACCTCCCCATTTACGCCCTTCACTGAAGTTCCCATTTGCTCCCTTGTCTTACGCACCCTATTTACCTCCTTCCAGAACATCTTTTTATTCTCCCTAAAATTTACTGATAGTCTCTCACCCCAACTCTCATTTGCCCTTTTTTTCACCTCTTGCACCTTTCTCTTGACCTCCTTGAATATATATATATATATATTCAGTCACCAGCTGGTGACTGAGTTTGGTAAAGTGTGTGAAAGAAGAGAGTTAAGAGTAAATGTGAATAAGAGCAAGGTTATTAGGTACAGTAGGGTTGAGGGTCAAGTCAATTGGGAGGTGAGTTTGAATGGAGAAAAACTGGAGGAAGTGAAGTGTTTTAGATATCTGGGAGTGGATCTGGCAGCGGATGGAACCATGGAAGCGGAAGTGAATCATAGGGTGGGGGAGGGGGCGAAAATTCTGGGAGCCGTGAAGAATGTGTGGAAGTCGAGAACATTATCTCGGAAAGCAAAAATGGGTATGTTTGAAGGAATAGTGGTTCCAACAATGTTGTATGGTTGCGAGGCGTGGGCTATGGATAGAGTTGTGCGCAGGAGGATGGATGTGCTGGAAATGAGATGTTTGAGGAAAATGTGTGGTGTGAGGTGGTTTGATCGAGTAAGTAACGTAAGGGTAAGAGAGATGTGTGGAAATAAAAAGAGCGTGGTTGAGAGAGCAGAAGAGGGTGTTTTGAAATGGTTTGGGCACATGGAGAGAATGAGTGAGGAAAGATTGACCAAGAGGATATATGTGTCGGAGGTGGAGGGAACGAGGAGAAGAGGGAGACCAAATTGGAGGTGGAAAGATGAAGTGAAAGAGATTTTGTGTGATCGGGGCCTGAACATGCAGGAGGGTGAAAGGAGGGCAAGGAATAGAGTGAATTGGAGCGATGTGGTATACCGGGGTTGACGTGCTGTCAGTGGATTGAATCGGGACATGTGAAGCGTCTGGGGTAAACCATGGAAAGCTGTGTAGGGTCAGTATACCACATCGCTCCAATTCACTCTATTCCTTGCCCTCCTTTCACCCTCCTGCATGTTCAGGCCCCGATCACACAAAATCTCTTTCACTTCATCTTTCCACCTCCAATTTGGTCTCCCTCTTCTCCTCGTTCCCTCCACCTCCGACACATATATCCTCTTGGTCAATCTTTCCTCACTCATTCTCTCCATGTGCCCAAACCATTCAAAACACCCTCTTCTGCTCTCTCAACCACGCTCTTTTTATTTCCACACATCTCTCTTACCCTTACGTTACTTACTCGATCAAACCACCTCACACCACACATTTTCCTCAAACATCTCATTTCCAGCACATCCATCCTCCTGCGCACAACTCTATCCATAGCCCACGCCTCGCAACCATACAACATTGTTGGAACCACTATTCCTTCAAACATACCCATTTTTGCTTTCCGAGATAATGTTCTCGACTTCCACACATTCTTCACGGCTCCCAGAATTTTCGCCCCCTCCCCCACCCTATGATTCACTTCCGCTTCCATGGTTCCATCCGCTGCCAGATCCACTCCCAGATATCTAAAACACTTCACTTCCTCCAGTTTTTCTCCATTCAAACTCACCTCCCAATTGACTTGACCCTCAACCCTACTGTACCTAATAACCTTGCTCTTATTCACATTTACTCTTAACTCTCTTCTTTCACACACTTTACCAAACTCAGTCACCAGCTGGTGACTGAATATATATATATATATATTCAAGGAGGTCAAGAGAAAGGTGCAAGAGGTGAAAAAAAGGGCAAATGAGAGTTGGGGTGAGAGACTATCAGTAAATTTTAGGGAGAATAAAAAGATGTTCTGGAAGGAGGTAAATAGGGTGCGTAAGACAAGGGAGCAAATGGGAACTTCAGTGAAGGGCGTAAATGGGGAGGTGATAACAAGTAGTGGTGATGTGAGAAGGAGATGGAATGAGTATTTTGAAGGTTTGTTGAATGTGTCTGATGACAGAGTGGCAGATATAGGGTGTTTGGGTCGAGGTGGTGTGCAAAGTGAGAGGGTTAGGGAAAATGATTTGGTAAACAGAGAAGAGGTAGTAAAAGCTTTGCGGAAGATGAAAGCCGGCAAGGCAGCAGGTTTGGATGGTACTGCAGTGGAATTTATTAAAAACGGGGGTGACTGTATTGTTGACTGGTTGGTAAGGTTATTTAATGTATGTATGACTCATGGTGAGGTGCCTGAGGATTGGCGGAATGCGTGCATAGTGCCATTGTACAAAGGCAAAGGGGATAAGGGTGAGTGCTCAAATTACAGAGGTATAAGTTTGTTGAGTATTCCTGGTAAATTATATGGGAGGGTATTGATTGAGAGGGTGAAGGCATGTACAGAGCATCAGATTGGGGAAGAGCAGTGTGGTTTCAGAAGTGGTAGAGGATGTGTGGATCAGGTGTTTGCTTTGAAGAATGTATGTGAGAAATACTTAGAAAAGCAAATGGATTTGTATGTAGCATTTATGGATCTGGAGAAGGCATATGATAGAGTTGATAGAGATGCTCTGTGGAAGGTATTAAGAATATATGGTGTGGGAGGCAAGTTGTTAGAAGCAGTGAAAAGTTTTTATCGAGGATGTAAGGCATGTGTACGTGTAGGAAGAAAGGAAAGTGATTGGTTCTCAGTGAATGTAGGTTTGCGGCAGGGGTGTGTGATGTCTCCATGGTTGTTTAATTTGTTTATGGATGGGGTTGTTAGGGAGGTAAATGGAAGAGTCTTGGAAAGAGGGGCAAGTATGAAGTCTGTTGGGGATGAGAGAGCTTGGGAAGTGAGTCAGTTGTTGTTCGCTGATGATACAGCGCTGGTGGCGGATTCATGTGAGAAACTGCAGAAGCTGGTGACGGAGTTTGGTAAAGTGTGTGGAAGAAGAAAGTTAGGAGTAAATGTGAATAAGAGCAAGGTTATTAGGTACAGTAGGGTTGAGGGTCAAGTCAATTGGGAGGTGAGTTTGAATGGTGAAAAACTGGAGGAAGTGAAGTGTTTTAGATATCTGGGAGTGGATCTGTCAGCGGATGGAACCATGGAAGCGGAAGTGGATCATAGGGTGGGGGAGGGGGCGAAAATTTTGGGAGCCTTGAAAAATGTGTGGAAGTCGAGAACATTATCTTGGAAAGCAAAAATGGGTATGTTTGAAGGAATAGTAGTTCCAACAATGTTGTATGGTTGCGAGGCGTGGGCTATGGATAGAGTTGTGCGCAGGAGGATGGATGTGCTGGAAATGAGATGTTTGAGGACAATGTGTGGTGTGAGGTGGTTTGATCGAGTAAGTAACGTAAGGGTAAGAGAGATGTGTGGAAATAAAAAGAGTGTGGTTGAGAGAGCAGAAGAGGGTGTTTTGAAATGGTTTGGGCACATGGAGAGAATGAGTGAGGAAAGATTGACCAAGAGGATATATGTGTCGGAGGTGGAGGGAACGAGGAGAAGAGGGAGACCAAATTGGAGGTGGAAAGATGGAGTGAAAAGGATTTTGTGTGATCGGGGCCTGAACATGCAGGAGGGTGAAAGGAGGGCAGGGAATAGAGTGAATTGGAGCGATGTGGTATACAGGGGTTGACGTGCTGTCAGTGGATTGAATCAAGGCATGTGAAGCGTCCGGGGTAAACCATGGAAAGCTGTGTAGGTATGTATATTTCCGTGTGTGGACGTGTGTATGTACATGTGTATGGGGGGGTTGGGCCATTTCTTTCGTCTGTTTCCTTGCGCTACCTCGCAAACGCGGGAGACAGCGACAAAGTATAAAAAAAAAAAAAAAAAATATATATATATATATATATATATATATATTCATCTTTCATACTATTCGCCATTTCCCGCATCAGCGAGGTAGCGTTAAGAACAGAGGACTAGGCCTTAGAGGGAATATCCTCACCTGGCCCCCTTCTCTGTTCCTTCTTTTGGAAAATTAAAAAAAGAAAAAAAAAAAAGAGAGGGGAGGATTTCCAGCCACCCGCTCCCTCCCCTTTTAGTTGCCTTCTATGACACGCAGGGAATACGTGGGAAGTATTCTTTCTCCCCTATCCTCAGGGATAAATATATATTTATTTATCTATCTTCTCCAGAACTTTTTTAAAGGAGAAGTAAATGTTTATAGTTGTGTTACTGGAGTGATAGTTTTCATACATGGTGCTCTGACAAGAAAATATTGAAACTGGAAAAGAATGTAGCTTAGACATTGAAGCTTATTCTTTCATTGAAATGTGAACAAATGGAGCATTTTTTCAAAGCGATAGAGATGGAAAGCAAAAAGGTATTTTTCATGAATGTACTGGAAAACTTGGGGTCCAGATAAACTTTTGGTCTGTCAAGACTTTATTATGGCGGGTGACCAGCTACCTAGCCTCAGGTATCAAAGATATGGTTGTACTTTGTGTAGTGAAGACAATTGAGAAACATCATAAGTCAATATTCCAGTTTTATGATAAGAGAGGAAGTGGACCAGGACGTTTGATACACTGGTTAAACTGATGAAACTACTATTGACGTTTGAGTAAATAAATTATAGATTTCCCTTTTCCATAGCCAGAGGTTGAACCATTATGTGACATTCATTTTTCATTTCATTTCCAGCGAGAAGTTTCAGTTTTCTAAATGTGAATAAGAGCAAGGTTATTAGGTACAGTAGGGTTGAGGGTCAAGTCAATTGGGAGGTGAGTTTGAATGGAGAAAAACTGAAGGAAGTGAAGTGTTTTAGATATCTGAGAGTGGATCTGGCAGCAGATGGAACCATGGAAGCGGAAGTGGATCATAGGGTGGGGGAGGGGGCGAAAATCCTGGGGGCCTTGAAGAATGTGTGGAAGTCGAGAACATTATCTCGGAAAGCAAAAATGGGTATGTTTGAAGGAATAGTGGTTCCAACAATGTTGTATGGTTGCGAGGCGTGGGCTATGGATAGAGTTGTGCGCAGGAGGATGGATGTGCTGGAAATGAGATGTTTGAGGACAATGTGTGGTGTGAGGTGGTTTGATCGAGTGAGTAACGTAAGGGTAAGAGAGATGTGTGGAAATAAAAAGAGCGTGGTTGAGAGAGCAGAAGAGGGTGTTTTGAAGTGGTTTGGGCACATGGAGAGGATGAGTGAGGAAAGATTGACCAAGAGGATATATGTGTCGGAGGTGGAGGGAACAAGGAGAAGAGGGAGACCAAATTGGAGGTGGAAAGATGGAGTGAAAAAGATTTTGTGTGATCGGGGCCTGAACATGCAGGAGGGTGAAAGGAGGGCAAGGAATAGAGTGAATTGGAGCGATGTGGTATACCGGGGTTGACGTGCTGTCAGTGGATTGAAGCAAGGCATGTGAAGCGTCTGGGGTAAACCATGGAAAGCTGTGTAGGTATGTATATTTGCGTGTGTGGACGTATGTATATACATGTGTATGGGGGGGTTGGGCCATTTCTTTCGTCTGTTTCCTTGCGCTACCTTGCAAACGCGGGAGACAGTGACAGAGTATAATAAATAAATAAATATAAATATATATATATATATATATATATATATAAATGAGAAGCGTGGGAGGTGGGTTGATTAAAAAGGGTAGTGAGTGGTGGGATGAAGAAGTAAGATTATTAGTGAAAGAGAAGAGAGAGGCATTTGGACAATTTTTGCAGGGAATAATGCAATTGAGTGGGAGATGTATAAAAGAAAGAGACAGGAGGTCAAGAGAAAGGTGCAAGAGGTGAAAAAGAGGGCAAATGAGAGTTGGGGTGAGAGAGTATCATTAAATTTTAGGGAGAATAAAAAGATGTTCTGGAAGGAGGTAAAAAAAGTGCGTAAGACAAGAGAGAAAATGGGAACTTCAGCGAAGGGCGCTAATGGGGAGGTGATAACAAGTAGTGGTAATGTGAGAAGGAGATGGAGTGAGTATTTTGAAGGTTTGTTGAATGTGTTTGATGATAGAGTGGCAGATATAGGGTGTCTTGGTCGAGGTGGTGTGCAAAGTGAGAGGATTGGGGAAAATGATTTGGTAAACAGAGAAGAGGTAGTAAAAGCTTTGCGGAAGATGAAAGCCGGCAAGGCAGCAGGTTTGGATGGTATTGCAGTGGAATTTATTAAAAAAGGTGGGGACTGTATTATTGACTGGTTGGTAAGGTTATTTAATGTATGTATGACTCATGGTGAGGTGCCTGAGGATTGGCGGAATGCTTGCATAGTGCCATTGTACAAAGACAAAGGGGATAAGAGTGACTGCTCAAATTACAGAGGTAAAAGTTTGTTGAGTATTCCTGGTAAATTATATGGGAGGGTATTGATTGAGAGGGTGAAGGCATGTACAGAGCATCAGATTGGGGAAGAGCAGTGTGGTTTCAGAAGTGGTAGAGGATGTGTGGATCAGGTGTTTGCTTTGAAGAATGTATGTGAGAAACACTTAGAAAAGCAAATGGATTTGTATGTAGCATTTATGGATCTGAAGAAGGCATATGATAGAGTTGATAGAGATGCTCTGTGGAAGGTATTAAGAATATATGGTGTGGGTGGCAAGTTGTTAGAAGCAGTGAAAAGTTTTTATCGAGGATGTAAGGCATGTGTACATGTAGGAAGAGAGGAAAGTGATTGGTTCTCAGTGAATGTAGGTTTGCGGCAGGGGTGTGTGATGTCTCCATGGTTGTTTAATTTGTTTATGGATGGGGTTGTTAGGAAGGTGAATGCAAGAGTTTTGGAAAGAGGGGCAAGTATGAAGTCTGTTGTGGATGAGAGAGCTTGGGAAGTGAGTCAGTTGTTGTTCGCTGATGATACAGTGCTGGTGGCTGATTCATGTGAGAAACTGCAGAAGCTGGTGACTGAGTTTGGTAAAGTGTGTGAAAGAAGAAAGTTAAGAGTAAATGTTAATAAGAGCAAGGTTATTAGGTACAGTAGGGTTGAGGGTCAAGTCAACTGGGAGGTAGGTTTGAATGGAGAAAAACTGGAGGAAGTAAAGTGTTTTAGATATCTGGGAGTGGATCGGGCAGCGGATGGAACCATGGAAGCGGAAGTGAATCATAGGGTGGGGGAGGGGGCGAAAATCCTGGGAGCCTTGAAGAATGTGTGGAAGTCGAGAACATTATCTTGGAAAGCAAAAATGGGTATGTTTGAAGGAACAGTGGTTCCAATAATGTTGTATGGTTGAGAGCCATGAGCTGTGGATAGAGTTGTGCGCAGGAGGGTGGATGTGCTGGGAATGAGATGTTTGAGGACAATGTGTGGTATGAGGTTGTTTGATCGAGTAAGTAATGTAAGGGTAAGAGATATGTGTGGAAATAAAAAGAGCGTGGTTGAGAGAACAGAAGAGGGTGTTTTGAAATGGTTTGGGCATATGGAGAGAATGAGTGAGGAAAGATTGACCAAGAGGATATATGTGTCGGAGGTGGAGGGAACGAGGAGAAGTGGGAGACCAAATTGGAGGTGGAAAGATGGAGTGAAAAAGATTTTGAGTGATCGGGGCCTGAACATGTAGGAGGGTGAAAGGCGGGCAAGGAATAGAGTGAATTGGATCGATATATATATATATATATACATATATATATATATATATATATATATATATATATATATATATATATTTTTTTTATTATACTTTGTCGCTGTCTCCCGCGTTTGCGAGGTAGCGCAAGGAAACAGACGAAAGAAATGGCCCAACCCCCCCCCCATACACATGTATATACATACGTCCACACACGCAAATATACATACCTACACAGCTTTCCATGGTTTACCCCAGACGCTTCACATGCCTTGATTCAATCCACTGACACCACGTCAACCCCGGTATACCACATCGCTCCAATTCACTCTATTCCTTGCCCTCCTTTCACCCTCCTGCATGTTCAGGCCCCGATCACACAAAATCTTTTTCACTCCATCTTTCCACCTCCAATTTGGTCTCCCTCTTCTCCTCGTTCCCTCCACCTCCGACACATATATCCTCTTGGTCAATCTTTCCTCACTCATTCTCTCCATGTGCCCAAACCACTTCAAAACACCCTCTTCTGTTCTCTCAACCACACTCTTTTTATTTCCACACATCTCTCTTACCCTTACGTTACTCACTCGATCAAACCACCTCACACCACACATTGTCCTCAAACATCTCATTTCCAGCACATCCATCCTCCTGCACACAACTCTATCCATAGCCCACACCTCGCAACCATACAACATTGTTGGAACCACTATTCCTTCAAACATACCCATTTTTGCTTTCCGCGATAATGTTCTCGACTTCCACACATTCTTCAAGGCCCCCAGAATTTTCGCCCCCTCCCCCACCCTATGATCCACTTCCGCTTCCATGGTTCCATCCGCTGCCAGATCCACTCCCAGATATCTAAAACACTTCACTTCCTCCAGTTTTTCTCCAAGTCGGAGGTGGAGGGAACGAGGAGAAGTGGGAGACCAAATTGGAGGCGGAAAGATGGAGTGAAAAAGATTTTGAGTGATCGGGGCCTGAACATGCAGGAGGGTGAAAGGCGGGCAAGGAATAGAGTGAATTGGATCGATGTGGTATACCGGGGTTGACGTGCTGTCAGTGCATTTGAATCAGGGCATGTGAAGCGTCTGGGGTAAACCATGGAAAGTTGTGTGGGGCCTGGATGTGGAAAGGGAGTTGTGGTTTCGGGCATTATTGCATGACAGCTAGAGACTGATTGTGAACGAATGGGGCCTTTGTTGTCTTTTCCTAGCGCTGCCTCGCACACATGAGGGGGGAGGGGGATGGTATTCCATGTGTGGCGAGGTGGCGATGGGAATGAATAAAGGCAGACAGTGTGAATTGTGTGCATGGGTATATATGTGTGTGTCTGTGTGTGTATATATAGGTGTACATTGAGATGTATAGGTATGTATATTTGCGTGTGTGGACGTGTATGTATATATATGTGTATGGGGGTGGGTTGGGCCATTTCTTTCGTTTCCTTCCTTGCGTTACCTCGCAAACGCGGGAGACAGTGACAAAGGAAAATATATATATATTTTTTTTTTTTCATACTATTCGCTATTTCCCGCAATAGCGAGGTAGCGTTAAGAACAGAGGACTGGGCCTTTGAGGGAATATCCTCACCTGGACCTCTCCTCTGTTCCTTCTTTTGGAAAAAAAAAAAAAAATATATATATATATATATATTTTCCTTTGTCGCTGTCTCCCGCGTTTGCGAGGTAACGCAAGGAAGCAAACGAAAGAAATGGCCCAACCCACCCCCATACACATGTATATACATACACGTCCACACACGCAAATATACACACCTACACAGCTTTCCATGGTTTACCCCAGACGCTTCACATGCCTTGATTCAATCCACTGACAGCACGTCAACCCCGGTATACCACATCGCTCCAATTCACTCTATTCCTTGCCCTCCTTTCACCCTCCTGCATGTTCAGGCCCCGATCACACAAAATCTTTTTCACTCCATCTTTCCACCTCCAATTTGGTCTCCCTCTTCTCCTCGTTCCCTCCACCTCCGACACATATATCCTCTTGGTCAATCTTTCCTCACTCATTCTCTCCATGTGCCCAAACCACTTCAAAACACCCTCTTCTGCTCTCTCAACCACGCTCTTTTTATTTCCACACATCTCTCTTACCCTTACGTTACTCACTCGATCAAACCACCTCACACCACACATTGTCCTCAAACATCTCATTTCCAGCACATCCATCCTCCTGTGCACAACTCTATCCATAGCCCACGCCTCGCAACCATACAACATTGTTGGAACCACTATTCCTTCAAACATACCCATTTTTGCTTTCCGAGATAATGTTCTCGACTTCCACACATTCTTCAAGGCCCCCAGAATTTTCGCCCCCTGCCCCACCCTATGATCCACTTCCGCTTCCATGGTTCCATCCGCTGCCAGATCCACTCCCAGATATCTAAAACACTTCACTTCCTCCAGTTTTTCTCCATTCAAACTCACCTCCCAATTGACTTGACCCTCAACCCTACTGTACCTAATAACCTTGCTCTTATTCATATTTACTCTTAACTTTCTTCTTCCACACACTCAGTCACCAGCTTCTGCAGTTTCTCACATGAATCAGCCACCAGCGCTGTATCATCAGCGAACAACAACTGACTCACTTCCCAAGCTCTCTCATCCCCAACAGACTTCATACTTGCCCCTCTTTCCAAAACTCTTGCAGTTACCTCCCTAACAACCCCATCCATAAACAAATTAAACAACCATGGAGACATCACACACCCCTGCCGCAAACCTACATTCAATGAGAACCAATCACTTTCCTCTCTTCCTACACGTACACATGCCTTACATCCTCGATAAAAACTTTTCACTGCTTCTAACAACTTGCCTCCCACACCATATATTCTTAATACCTTCCACAGAGCATCTCTATCAACTCTATCATATGCCTTCTCCAGATCCATAAATGCTACATACAAATCCATTTGCTTTTCTAAGTATTTCTCACATACATTCTTCAAAGCAAACACCTGATCCACACATCCTCTACCACTTCTGAAAACACACTGCTCTTCCCCAATCTGATGCTCTGTACATGCCTTCACCCTCTCAATCAATACCCTCCCATATAATTTACCAGGAATACTCAACAAACCTCACACCACCCATTGTCCTCAAACATCTCATTCCCAGCACATCCACCCTCCTGCGCACAACTCTATCCACAGCTCATGGCTCTCAACCATACAACATTGTTGGAACCACTATTCCTTCAAACATACCTATTTTTGCTTTCCGAGATAATGTTCTCGACTTCCACACATTCTTCAAGGCTCCCAGGATTTTCGCCCCCTCCCCCACCCTATGATTCACTTCCGCTTCCATGGTTCCATCCGCTGCCAGATCTACTCCCAGACATCTAAAACACTTTACTTCCTCCAGTTTTTCTCCATTCAAACTTACCTCCCAATTGACTTGACCCTCAACCCCACTGTACCTAATAACCTTGCTCTTATTCACATTTACTCTTAACTTTCTTCTTTCACACACTGTACCAAACTCACTCACCACCTTCTGCAATTTCTCACATGAATCAGCCACCAGCACTGTATCATCAGCGAATAACAACTGACTCACTTCCCAAGCTCTCTCATCCCCAACAGACTTCATACTTGCCCCTCTTTCCAATCACTTTCCTCTCTTCCTACATGTACACATGCCTTACATCCTCGATAAAAACTTTTCACTGCTTCTAACAACTTGCCTCCCACACCATATATTCTTAATACCTTCCACAGAGCATCTCTATCAACTCTATCATGTGCCTTCTCCAGATCCATAAATGCTACATACACATCCATTTGCTTTTCTAAGTATTTCTCACATACATTCTTCAAAGCAAACACCTGATCCACACATCCTCTACCACTTCTGAAACCACACTACATGCCTTCACCCTCTCAATCAGTACCCTCCCATGTAATTTACCTGGAATACTCAACAAACTTTTACCTCTGTAATTTGAGCACTCACTCCTATCCCCCTTGCCTTTGTACAATGGCACTATGCATGCATTCCGCCAATCCTCAGGCACCTCATACATACATTAAATAACCTTACCAATCGGTCAACAATACAGTCACCCCCTTTTTTAATAGACTCCACTGCAATACCATCCAAACCTGCTGCCTTGCCGGCTTTCATCTTCCGCAAAGCTTTTATTACCTCTTCTCTGTTTACCAAATCATTTTCCCTAACCCTCTCACTTTGCACACCAACTCGACCAAAACACCCTATATCTGCCACTCTATCATCAAACACATTCAACAAACCTTCAAAATACTCACTCTATCTCCTTCTCACATCACCAGTACTTGTTATCACCTCCCCATTTGCGCCCTTCACTGAAGCTCCCATTTGCTCCCTTGTCTTACGCACTTTATTTACCTCCTTCCAGAACATCTTTTTATTTTCCCTAAAATTTAATGATACTCTCTCACCCCAACTCTCATTTGCCCTTTTTTTCACCTCTTGCACCTTTCTCTTGACCTCCTGTCTCTTTCTTGTATACATCTCCCACTCAATTGCATTTTTTCCCTGCAAAAATCGTCCAAATGCCTCTCTCTTCTCTTTCACTAATACTCTTACTTCTTCATCCCACCACTCACTACCCTTTCTAATCAACCCACCTCCCACTCTTCTCATGCCACAAGCATCTTTTGCGCAATCCATCACTGATTCCCTAAATACATCCCATTCCTCCCCCACTCCCCTTACTTCCATAGTTCTCACCTTTTTCCATTCTGTACTCAGTCTCTCCTGGTACTTCCTCACACAGGTCTCCTTCCCAAGCTCACTTACTCTCACCACCCTCTTCACCCCAACATTCACTCTTCTTTTCTGAAAACCCATACAAATCTTCACCTTAGCCTCCACAAGATAATGATCAGACATTCCTCCAGTTGCACCTCTCAGCACATTAACATCCAAAAGTCTCTCTTTCGCACGACTGTCAATTAACACGTAATCCAATAACGCTCTCTGGCCATCTCTCCTACTTACATAAGTATACTTATGTATATCTCGCTTTTTAAACCAGGTATTCCCAATCATCAGTCCTTTTTCAGCACATAAATCTACAAGCTCTTCACCATTTCCATTTACAACACTGAACACCCCATGTATACCAATTATTCCCTCAACTGCCACATTACTCACCTTTGCATTCAAATCACCCATCACTATAATCCGGTCTTGTGCATCAAAACCACTAACACACTCATTCAGCTGCTCCCAAAACACTTGCCTCTCATAATCTTTCTTCTCATGCCCAGGTGCATATGCACCAATAATCACCCACCTCTCTCCATCAACTTTCAGTTTTACCCATATTAATCGAGAATTTACTTTCTTACATTCTATCACATACTCCCACAACTCCTGTTTCAGGAGTATTGCTACTCCTTCCCTTGCTCTTGTCCTCTCACTAACCCCTGACTTTACTCCCCAGACATTCCCAAACCACTCTTCCCCTTTATATATATATATATATATATATATATATTTTTTTCTTTCAAACTATTCGCCATTTCCCGCGTTAGCGAGGTAGCGTTAAGAACAGAGAACTGGGCCTTTGAGGGAATATCCTCACCTGGCCCCCTTCTCTGTTCCTTCTTTTGGAAAAAAAAAAAAAAAAAAAAAAAAATAATGAGAGGGGAGGATTTCCAGCCCCCCGCTCCCTCCCCTTTTAGTCGCCTTCTACGACACGCAGGGAATACGTGGGAAGTATTCTTTCTCCCCTATCCCCAGGGATAGGGGAGTCAAGCCTAACTTACCTCACAAAAAGACATTTACTAATAACTTGATCAATTCTACGTTTTTCACTCATAACTTGTTATATTCTGGCATTTTCGCAGGAAAATACGGGCTATCATCATTACTCGTTGAAGCCTAGGTGGCCATCATGATCAATTATCTATAAATATACTCACATGTTAGACAATAGCGGTAAGAACATATTGATAACTTATTCAGCCCATAAGTTGCAAGTTCATGTCAAACCTCTTCACACTATAACCCTTAAGGGTCTTCCCTTATTTGCAGACATATCTTGGTCAAGATCAAATAACTTATAATAACGCCAGACATGTGCATTTTTTTTTTTTGTTTGTAATATTTATTATACTGTGCAAGAATGTAGTATATATGAGCGGCCTCTGTTAACAAAATGACTTAGGTCAATAGATAACCCGTTTCTCTCAGGAAAATATGGGGCTAATGTACTGGAAACCTAATTTTGGTGGCTAATTCATATATAGCCTTGGCACTCTAGAGATGCTCATCAAGACCCTAGAAAGATGCTGTCACTTGGCGTCGAGCTCACCAAAGATATGTCAGGGTTGTTCTCCATCACTATTTGCTCAACGCGTTTGACTGCCATGTAGTCAGGCATTCCTCTCATTCTCTCAATAAACTGTTTCCGCAGTATCTTTGCGCTCATAGTCGAGTTATTTGTAACAAAGTCCAGAAACGTTACTGAATGATAAGCACAGGTGCCATATTCATGACCCTGAAGCCGTACTCCAACTTGCAATACTTCTCGCCTCTTTACTCGTACCCTTCTGAAATACTTGCAAACCGACGGATCCAATTTTCCTCCAGTGGAATCGTAATAAAGATATTTGTCGAAAGCTCTGAAGAGGGAGATCGCATGGTATGCTCCTCTCTGTGGATGGTAACGCAATAAGAACAGGCTATCCTCGACCTTCATCGGTGGCACACCTATCATCGAGCTGACCTCCCATTCCATCCTCATGTGCAACGTATAACCACTTTTCTCGTAAATGCGACTCAAAATAGCGTATGCATCACAAACTTTCAACGGACGGAAGATGCACAGCTCCTGGTGAATTTGGGGCCTGGTTGTGTACATTTTTAAGGTTGTTGAGAGTGATCAGACAACCCGACTGACGGACCTCATTTCACCTTATATCCTTGATAACGACAGTAAACCTAGTTAAAAAAGGTCAAAAAATCTAAGTAGCACTAGGATAAAGCTTTTTAAACCCACTGAAGACATTACTAAATCAAATTAATCCATTCAAAGTGAAAAATATCATAATATATATGCAACTACTTGTATTTTGATTCTAATGGAAGAGAAATGAAGAAATCCGTGTGGAGAAATTGGCAGAGGTTCAGAGTTGACAAAAAGATGACGTCATGGAGGTAGACTTTAGCTTTATATTTACGGTATTTGTTTTTTTTGTGTGTATACACACACACACATATATATATATATATATATATATATATATATATATAGGAAAGTTCTGATTGTTACTTTGACAAATGGAGGGTGAAGAAGACGCGATGGCTTTGTGGATCACATCTGGAGCTCACTGAACCACAGAGGGACGCCATTTTCTCTACCGCTGTACAAAAAATGACGAGGATAGAGAACAAACTTTCTTCAACGCCTTAGTTTCATTCATTTGAATAATTTATACGGAACTTTAGCTCAGGATTCAACTAGATTAAGTCCATGCTCGAAAATTAAGGTTAATCTTGTTTTGTGAGGTAGGCTATCCATCTAAGCTGGCTTAGGGTATTTGTATTTACCAAACGTAACATTACATGAAAATATATTATCCTGGGTAGATCTAAACACACAGACTGACACACAAACACGAAAAAAATGTTCTAACCGGATGTTTGGAATTACGTTTATTTTACATAATTTTTATAATCATTTACTTCCCCAAAAAACGAGCCCCAAGAAACAATATCATACAATACCTGCTGTTGACAAGCAGTGGTCATTATACAAATCTATAGTCAACTGATCTCTATAACGTTGCAACGT
The DNA here is from genome assembly GCF_036320965.1 of Panulirus ornatus. Taxonomy (NCBI): domain Eukaryota; kingdom Metazoa; phylum Arthropoda; class Malacostraca; order Decapoda; family Palinuridae; genus Panulirus; species Panulirus ornatus. The sequence continues at coordinate 18,911,668 of NC_092282.1, forward strand.
ACTTTTTTATATTTAAATAAAAATACTGTAATGACTCTTCCTTCAGGTATGCCATGTTTATAACCTCTAACCAGTTTCAGCAACTGAAAAACAATGAAAGTCGTGATTCCAATGTTGAATTTAGTATGCATTTGGGTCGACCATAACTTCCTATCA